>NW_026067948.1:0-4162 GCF_014885135.2 Alexandromys fortis
ATTGTATCCAATAAACCAAAAGTATTTCACAGATTAACAGCAACAAGAAAAATAAAACCAAATAAAGAAGCATATAATTAGTTTTTGGGGACTTGATACCTCAAAACAAAGATACTGTGTATAGTAAATTTGCAGCATAAATGAATACAATTCAATGGCAATTTCCAACATTAATAACAGAAAAGCTGATTACAAAGCCACATTCATCGTGGAAACACTCAGAGTGATCAATAAGATTATAAAAAAATAGTACAAAGATTAACATAATATGACTTCTGGCTGGAAAGTGGTGGTGTACATCTTTAATCCCAGTATTTGGGAGGCAGACACGGCAGATCTCTGTGAGTTCAAAGACAGAGAAACCCAAAACTCAAAAAAAAAAAAAAAATTACATCAAAGCTGTAACAATCGTGAATGTGACTAATATTTAAGATAAATATTAAGAAAAATAGAATACTTAAATTCTACTTTGTGTTAGGAATATTTCCTAAGCGAGCTCTCTGACGACGCAAAATTTCCAAAATCAAAACAATCCAAATTAAGAAATATCCTGGTTTAATGGGAGGTCGAAGCTCTAAGGTGGCCTCAAGGGTAAAACCGGGAAGCTGCAGCAAAGCAACCCCAGGGAAGAAGAAAAGGAGACCACTCCCAGGCAGGCCACAAGCCTCTAACCGCCTCAAGGGCTGCACGCACGCGCTGAGCCTCGAGGCACAACACCACTAACTCGCTCCCCATCAGGCTGGCTTCTGAGCTTGCGCTCCCCCCTCCCACCACGACCCCAGCGCCCGCGCCTCAGCCTCCAACCACTTGCCCTAAGTCCATTTCAGAGCGTACTCCAAAGTGGCTCTTAAGTCAAAAAGGGGTCGCGGAGATTGAATGCCAGCGTCCCAATACAAACAGATCTCCACCTCAGCCATCCCCAACCCCACAGGATTGACCGCAACCTGACTCGAATTCCCAGCGTGAGCTCACGACTTCAAATGGAAATCCAAAAACAACTAAAATAAGTATGAAAGGGTCCATCCAAACCCTATAGCATAGACAATAAAAGGAACTCACCAAGACGCAGCCGCTGTAGCCCAGAAGCCGGTTTTAAGCATGGAATAGAGAGCCCCACGTGCAGACTGGGGGCCTTTCAACACTAGGCCAACCACGTTGAAAAGACCTGCCCTAGTTCGGTGGGAGCCTCCAAATGTTAGGAATTAAGCGAGCTCTCTGACGATGCAGAAATTCCCAATCAAGCCAAATCAGAAAAACCCAAATAAAGAAATATCAAGGTTTAATGGAAGATCTAGGCTCCCTAGGGAGAAACGGGAAGCAACAGGAAAGTGACTCCCAGGAGGAAGAAAGGGAGTATCTCTTCTGGGGAATCACTTAAGTACCCTGGGGAGGGGTCCCGACCCCACACCCAGGGAGAGGTCAGGACCTGGCATGCTGGGATTTGAAGTCCAGACTAGGCCTGGTGGCTGGAATAGATGCTAAGGACTGGGGCCTAAGCTCCCAAACTAATACTTTGGGTGACTTAATGTCTCCTAAGAACTGGTAAATCCTTATACCATTAATTCTATTATCAATTCTACTCTTCTACATCACAGTTTAGCAGTGGAGTGCTACTCTACACAGGAGAAACCTTTTACAAGCCACACAAAATGAAATATGGACGAATCCTAAACCTAAATGTAAAAAGTGCAGAACTTCTGAAGACCCAGGAGAGACCACAAGTCTCCGAGTTTGGCTCAGTGCATGTATTTTTTTTTGAGAGCCGGGTGGAGGCCCACCAAAAAGTAAAAACAACAACAGGTTTTATCCTCACTGTTGTTCCTTTTGGAAACTACAGCTCTCAGATTCCTCCTGGATTAACACCTGCGCACATGGGGAGCACAGGTGCAGGACATTTCTCCCAGATACCCTTGCGCTTCTTGTTAAAAAGCGAGCTTCCACGAGGTCTCGCTCTCTCTTGCCCCTTACCCTTGTGTGTCTTGCACACCTGTCCCTTATCGTGTCCCCCCCCCATTAAAGTGCACCCACGTGGGAGCCATGTGTCTGTGTCTTCTCCTTTCGTGCGTGTTTTGTCTGTCCTGTGTTTGTCTCCACACACACACACACACACCCGCTTTAAAAGAATAATACAGCTTCATGGCATGAACTCTCACAATCTCTTCACTGGGTTTCTGACTCTGCCAATCATGGATGCCAGTAACAATGCTGAGTTGTAACCACAAACTCAGAACCCAGTACCTTAAATTTTGAAATTTCCTGGTTTCCAGGACCAGCACACGATCAGTGCTCATGAAAAGTTTAACTTCTTAATTGATAGACACTAACACACTTGGACCACAGGCATAGCAGGTTTTGTATGAAGTTGCTTCCTAGAACTAGGAATCACTTTGCTTACTCCTTACATAAATTGAAGGTTGTGGGCACATATTTTGAGATTATACAAAAGCCATTGCCCCGGTTTAAGCTGATACATAGCTCTGCAGACAAGCTGTCTGCCCTTAACAAAAGCCAGGATGCCTTGCTCCTAGCTTCTTTTATTAAAGTGTGGATTACCTGAGAAGAGGTGTTGACTGAAACTGGTCAGGATGTTTAGGGTTTCTTTCCTTATGCAATTTGAAGGTTATCTTATAGAGATGCTAATTCAGGACCTACCTGACTGCTAGATGCAGACATGACTAAAGCCAAGGCACCTGGTTGCCTAGGCAACAGCCTTTGTGTGTTCACGCTCATTTGGGATGGATATATAAGATGTTGGGACAATAAAGGAGGCTGGCCTTTTCCATGATGACCGTGTAAGTTGTGTCTGATTATTCCTCATGACTCCGTTCCAGCCAAATTAGGAAATTTGTGTTGGACCCAAATGGGCACCGACAAAGGTTTATGTGGATGGAGTCTTACTCCTGGAGCATCTTGCTAAACTTCCATTCCATGGCAAGAGCCTTCTCTATAATAGTAATAAACTCCTTGATAATACCTGCTTACCCTAGTAATTGGTTGCCACCTGAAACTACCTTTTTATTTTCCTTTATTTTAGCCACACTTGTTTTCTTTTTACTGTAGACCTGAATGAATCATCAGTAATAATCATCCAACAGATCTAATATTTCAATAAGACTGCAAAATGGAGGCTGTAGGATAACTATCACTGACAGTTACATGAGTAGCCAAAAAATAAAATAGTGGAAGATCTGGAGGAGGCTGAACCACCATAGTAGAGTGGATACAGAGTACAGATGGTGCAAACTTACTTAAGTGCACCCTATGCCTTGCTATTTGGCATTTGATCTTTGGGCTTTTGCAAAGCTCCATCCCTAACAACTCTTTCAAACTCCACAGCTCTTTGTANTTTGAGCCTTCCTAATGACAAAGGTGGGATAGACAGTTTGAATAATTGCCTTGCAGGGAGACAGGCCATCTCTTCAACAGTAAAATCAACTTTTAAAGGGAGGAAGGCAGAGTCTGTGGCAGTTGAATACCATGGACCTATCAGGACAGAACCAGCATCAGCAGAGAAGTTACACATGAAAATCATAAGATTATTCAGGAATTCCAAGGGCACAACTCAGATAAAACTCTGACAATTACTGCCCTAAGCTTGACTTAGCTCAAGAGAATATTGCTGAGCTTCAAGACCTGACAGCCAGCCTTCCAGAACTATAAAATGTGTCATTGCACTATTTAGCCACATGGTGGCAGCATGCATCTACTATACTGCCGACCTGCAAGAGACTCATAAAGAAGTAGTAGTCGGGGAAGCCTAAAGACCTAAGACCATCGAAAAGGATGGAAAATTGGTATTTTAGTAGAAACTCTTCCAGTCTCTCAGAGCACTTCCTGTTCCCCTCCAAAATACGGTGTCCCTTACATGTGTGTTCCATTACATAGTCACTGACCAGTGTAATTAACCCTTTCCCTTATAGCTCAGATATTCTGAAGCCAAACCTAAGTCACATTAAAAAAGCAACTCTTGATAAAGCAAAATTCATGCTTTTTCTAATTTCTGGAAAGTCTTAGAGGCAAGAAGGTGATGATGTAAATGATGTAATTATGATCCACAAAAATTAATCTAAAAAGCTGAAACAGGATTATGGTCATGTGCTCCAAAGCTTAGTGATTTATATTAGAGCACACCAAGGATTAGTAACACATTTTATCTCAGACT
>NW_026067948.1:10165-14077 GCF_014885135.2 Alexandromys fortis
CTGACACCCGACTTCTCAATGGAAACCAAGAAAGCCAGAAGGTCCTTGGCAAATGTGCTGCAGACACTAAGAGACCAGAGATGCAAGCACAGATATCTATACCCAGCAAACCTTTCAATCACCATCGATGGAGGAAACAAGATTTTCTATGACAAAACCAGATTTAAGCAATTCACAAACCCAGCCTTACAGAAAGTACTAAAAGGGTACACAATCCAAGAAAGTTAACTTCACCCACAAAAACTCAAACAACAGAGAACCTCACATCAGCAAAACCCAAGAAAGGGAAACACACAACCACTCCCACTGATAAAGAACCGGAATTAACAACCACTGGTCATTAATAGAACTTAAGATCAATGCTCTCAACTCACCTATAAAAAGACACAGGCTAATAGAATGATAGAAAAACAAGATCCAGACTTCTGTTTTATAAAAGAAACAAACCTCCACCTCAAAGACAGACATTACCTCAGAGTAAAGGATTGGGAAAAAGTTTTCTGATCAAATACACCTAAGAAACAAGCAGGTTTAGCTATCCTAATATCTAACATTAAATTTCAAACTAAAATAAATCAGAAGATGGAGGACACTTTATACTCATAAGAAGAACAATTCATCAAGATGAAGTCTCAATCCCTAACATCTATGCCCCTAATACAAGAGCACTCAAATATGTAAAAGAAACATTACTAAAGCTTAAAAGATACATCAAAATTCAGATACTAATTGTAGGAGACTTCTACACTCCACTATCCACAATGGACAGGTCCACTAGACAAAAACTTAACAGAGAAATAAGGAAACTAACAGATGTCATGAATAAAATGGACTTAACAGACATGTACAGAACATTACACCTAAACTCAACAGAATATACCAAATACTGCATAACAAAGTAACTATCATTGGCTGAACCACTTTTGAATCTAACTCTAGAAGAAGCAATAACCCTAGCTCTTCTGATCTAACACTAACATTTTACAATTCATTGGAGTATATGACATATAACCTTGGCACGCAGAAGCTGAGAGGAAAGCTGCTATGAATCAGTGGTCTCCCTTGGCTCGGTAACAAAACAACAATAAAACAATTCCATTCAGAATAGCAAGGGCAGGCCTAAGAATTTCAAGTGCTTTGCAGTAAGAAAATTACATTTGAGGTACCATTTTTTGTTCCAACTTTCTTCTCTGTTGCTGTGATTAAATTCTCTATCAAAAAGCAACTCAGGTAATGAGGTTTATCTGGTTGATATTTCTAGATCACAGTCCATCCTTGTGCAAGCTTAGGATAGAAACTCAAGCTAATAAATGAATGCAAAACATGGGGAAACATTGCTTCCTAGCTTTCTATCTTGTTTTGTCATGGTATCATGCTAAGCTAGTTCTCTTCTGCAGGTACCTTGCTTAGAGATATTGCCAACTCAGTAGAAGAGCCTTACAACATCAGTTGAAATCAATACAATCTCTCTCTGATGCAGCAATTAGATGTTCTCATCTAAGCACACCCTCAACTAATGCTCCTTCAGACAACCCTAGGCAATGTCATGTTGACAGCTGAGATGAATTAGGAAAAAGACAATAATATACAAGGAGGTTTTAAAGATCCCAAGTCAATGTATTAATTGCATCCAATCACTTAAACAGCAAAAACCCAAACATGAAGATAGCAGCAACTGGAAAATACAGATATGCCAGAGAATGGAAAGATGCAAGCCTCAAAGAACAATAAATAAAAAAACTAAAACTGACTCTCCACAGAAACTTCTCAAACCAACTTAAACACAAGGAACTTTTAACAAGAAATTTTCTGGATACAAAATTGTTGAAGGCCGATCTTTTTCCAGAGGAACAATATAATCAGATGATAATAAAACTAACAATATAGATTATACCACTAAAAAAATGAGACATAAAGACATAACTACCAATATAGATTATAATCTCTTAAACAGAAATGATAAGACTCTAATCAAAATCAAACTACAAGAAATCACTAACCATAACTCATCCAGTACACCCAATTCTTTCCTTTGCTAATAATAGAAAATGGGTTGTGTGAGGAGGATGTTCCACCATAATTGGAGAGATTCACTTGAAGCCTTCTGAGGTTTTTTAACTTTGTAGAAAATATTGTGACTACTAAAAGGATATCATTCTATTGTGATAAAGAATAGGATGTCTCCTAGGGTTACTTAGACAGCATTTTGCTTACTATTGTTGGGTCCAGGTGTCATGAAATTATTGAGAAGGAGGCAGACCACTAAAATCTACTAAACCAGAAGCAAACTTTATTACAGAAAAAGGAAGGAAAAAAAACTCCATGGGGCACACAAAGATTAACAGTTGTATGTGACCACAGCCAGATACTGGATTTCTATATCTGTGGCAATGGGCGATTTCCAAAATAACCTTTTTATAGCAAGAAGCAAGCATTATGCATGTACAAAAGAATTTTTATAATCTCGAGGTAAAGCTCAGGTACAAATTGCTTTGTTTGTTGTTACAATTGCCATTAAAAGGGTTTTTCAATTAAACTAGGGTTTGCATTTAGCCTATGTTTCCCTCTGCTACTTTCTGATGGTGTTTATTGAAGTTCTGTAATCCCTTGATACTGACAGTTTTGCATTTCAGGAAAGGGTATGAGAGAATGCAAAACAAAAAAAGTCATGTACATCACATCATTTAAAAGTTAACCCAGCTCATAATAGTTGTTAGTTATGAGTAGTCAGGGGTTATCTAAAAGCTGAACCTCAGTTTGAAGAGGGACTTTCAGTTTGCAGAGGGATGCTTCAGGTTTAAGGCAGAGCTCTCAGTTGTAAAGCAAACTAATACACTGTTAATAGTTAATCCTTAATGTTGTAAAAAGCCCACTTGATTTTAAGCTGCTCAACAGCTCAGACCTGAAATAATCACAAAGAAACTATATTATTTAAATAACAGCTTGGCCCATTAGCTCTAGCTTGTTATTGGCTAACTCTTACATCTTAATTTACCCTGTCTCCATTAATCTGTGCATCACCGTGAGGTCCTGGACTACCAGCAAAATTTCAGCATGTCTGTCTCCAGCAAAAGCTCTATGGCTTCTCCTGACTCTCCTTTCTTTCACCCAACATTCAGTTTAATTTTCCCTGACTACCTAAGTTCTGCCCTAACAACAAATCAAGGAAGTTTATTTATTCAACAATGGTATTCACAGCACACAGAGGGAAATCCCACATCACCTTAAGCTGCAGAGAAAGCTGCTGACAGTCTGTTCTCATTCTCCTAGGCTTACAACTTTATATTTTGTTATTTCTACAATTCTATTTCTGGAACATACACTCTTATATTCTTATTCTTGGAATCTTCACTTTGATTTATGATGGCCAATAAGTCTGCTTCAAAGTAAGGAAATGAAAATATTTTAAAACATAATACAAGATAACAGACTTTTAAATAATCGGTATATACCTAAAGCAACTCAGTTTATAATTGTTTTATAAATCACAAGCACTTTTTTTTGGTTTTTTGAGACAAGGTTTCTCTGTAGCTTTAGAACCTATCCTGGAACTAGCTCTTGTAGACCAGGCTTGCCTTGAACTCACAGAGATCATCCTGCCTCTGCCTCCTGAGTGCTAGTATTAAAAGAGTGTGCCACCACCGCCCAGCCACAAGCACTTTCGAAAACAAGTTTACTGCTATTTTTTGCAAATGTTTTCACATGAGAATGAATGTTCTATATACGTAGGCAGGATCTGGAACAGTAGATATTTATGAGTCTCTCAACTTAAATGTTGGTATCTGAAATCAGAATATATGAGGAACAACCTGTAAAGACATTTTAGACAATAAACCAAAAGTCTTTCACAGATTAATAGCAAAAAGAATAACAAACCCTAAGTAAATAAAGAAGCAAATAATTAATTCTTGG
>NW_026067948.1:14802-112400 GCF_014885135.2 Alexandromys fortis
AAAAAAAAAAAAAAAAAAAAAAAAAAAACCTTACAACAAAGCTATTAACAATCAAGACTTGAGCAATATTTAAGATAAATATATAGAAAAATATTTAGAAAAATATAATAATTTAATATCTGCTTCCTGTCACAAGGATTATAGCACAAGATATAGATTCTGCCCTATATACCTGCCCAACACCATGCACACCTGAGAAACCTTGGTAGCTCCTTTTGTCACCTGGAACAAAACATCACTGAATCATATCATTGTGCCTGATGATAGCAGAAAGTTAGAAACATTCTAATTGTGTGTTACAAAAATACAATCAACACTACCATAGTTCTACCAACTATTAAACTATTTGAAACATTTATATTATAAACTTGAAAGTGAAATACAATATTAAAAAATTCTAGAAACGCCGGGCGATGGTGGCGCACGCCTTTAATCCCAGCACCTGGGAGGCAGACGCAGGCGGATCTCTGTGAGTTTTGAGACCAGCCTGATCTACAGAGCTAGTGCCAGGATAGGCTCCAAAGCCACAGAGAAACCCTGTCTCGAAAAACCAAAAAAAAAAAAAAAATTCTAGAAACCCCATCATCAGTTTTCCAATCTGTCTTCCCACTGCACACCAAAAGCATTCCCCTATGTGTACACTAAACAATGATATTACAAGCATAATATCCTACCATACTAGAGCTGCATTATTTCTCTTCCCAGGAAATCCATACACTGGGAGACTCAGAGGACAAGAACCACTAGCCAGGTCACTACATAGACCAACAGAGCCATAGCCTGGCTCATGGTCCTTACAAATCCCAGCAGAAATGACAGCTCAACAGATCATCTCTGACTCACCATGGCATAGCTTGTGGTCTTCCTCACAACTCATTACAACAGAAGCAGAGAAGAATCCTGGAAAGAACCACCTGTAAGCTACCTACCACTATTGTTCCTGCCTGCTAAGCCTTCCCAGAGTCCCTCACTGTCTAATGCCACCCAGCTGTGCATCAGAATATTATCAGTTCCCCGACTGGGTGAACAGAGATCAAATTACTCAGATATCACAGAACTTTCTGCTCTGCCATTCCAGTCCAGTAGACAGAGCCCTAGTCTAGAAAGTTAGTATATCTGAGAGCATATCCTGTTCCTCATCCAAAGCACAGGGTACTTTGTGTGCACATCCCATTACACACTCCATATGCAGCCAACCCATCGTCTCATACCTAGGAAATCCTGCAGCCAAACACAGGTCACATTCACAACTGTTGTTACAGAAAAGCAGGCCATGAATTAGAAGACACTGAGGGGTCATGGTAGGGCTTGATCACAGAAAAGAGAATGTGGATATGATATAGTTATAATCTCAAGAAATTATTTTGAAAAGTTAAAACAGAATTTATGGCCATGTGTTCCAGAAACTAGGGATTTGTATTAGAGCACATCAAAGATATCTCAAACCTTTTACCCTATGGTATATATCTAAAACCAGTAAAAATAACAGTCCTGTTTGGCAGGGCCACAACATTTCACTCTGATCTATTTTGGTTACTGTTGTAACAATAACAATTTGGTTTCATAATAAGGTAAGTCCAGAATCTTGATTGCCTGGTATGTGGACAACAGGAAATGACCATCAGGACATTTATGGAGCATCAAAAATTGATTACCTAGTTCCACATAGCTAATCTCAGCTACTGTTGAAGTAGGAAAGTTCTCAACCACTGTCCTGTCTCTTCCCTTCTGCACTGTGACTCTAACAACTTCAAGTTCTGTCTATGCACTCAATTCTTGCACAGATCCCTCTTCATCTATAATCACACACTAAAAGTCAGAGAGTCTGGAGGTCACTCATTAGCTGGTTTATGTTTCCTTTTTACTGACCAGTCGAAGCCCAGTCCTGAAGAAGTTGTAGGGCTATCTACCCAGCACTGGGCAGCAGAGGCAGGATTAGGTGTTCAAAGAAATTCTCAATGACATAGCACAAGGCAACAATATCACAACTCATAGTCTCCCATGCCAGGATGGCAGAGCCTCCCCACACGCAAAGGTCAAAGGCCAAGGGCCACTAAACAAGTCAACACAAAGAACAAAAGAAACCTTTCTGGCTCATGGTTCATTCCTGTCCAAGCAACTCCGACAGCTCAGCCAACCTGCTCCAGTGTAGCCAATCCTTTACTTCATAGCAGGGAGGTCCTGCAACCAAACACAGATCACATTCAAACAGTAATTGTTGTTAAACAAAAAGAAGCCATGAATTAGAACACAATGAAGGGTCTATGGCAGGGCTTAGAGGCAGGAAAGAAATACTGGAAAAAATAGATTTTATAATCCTGAAAAATTCTGTTCAAAAGTTGAAACAGGCTTTATGGTCATGTGCTCCAGAGACATGGGATTTGTATTAGAGCACACCAAGCACTAGTCATATCATCAACCTCAGAGTATACATCTTAAACCTGAAAAATAAATCATGGTAGACAGGGCCACACCATTTTATCCAGCTCTTCTATTTTACTTTAACTACTGTAACTACAGTAATTTGGTTTAATGATAAGTTCAGTTCTTTATAGAGATTCTTGAATGCATGGTCTATGAACCCATGAAATGGCCAGACAGGACATTTATGGAACATCTAAAATTGATTAGCTCACTACTCACTGCAAATGTCAATTACTGTAACAGCAGGGAAGCTTTTACCCTCCTTCTTGCCCATCCTTTCTCTGTGATGACTACACTGGCTTTACAATTGGTCAGTGAAATCAATTCTTACACAGGTGCCACTTCACTTGTAAATTTACAATAAAATCTAGAGAAGTTGAAGGATACTCATTCACTGATCCATTTCTCCTTCACACAGACCAGTCAAGGTCCAGCCTGGTAGGAGTTGCAGGACTGTTTTTGCAGTACTAGGTAGCAAAGGCAGGATTAGGTGTTCACATCAATTCTCAGTTACATAATATGATGCAAGCCTGAGCTACAGGAGACATTGATCTAAACCATGTTCCTAGAAAAATCCTTTAATTGTTATTGCAATGGACGGCACAAGATATGACTCAAACTAGTAATTTTAGAACTCTATGGTGCTGCATACTTGTAATCTAAAATTTTATGGTGGTTACCCAAGAGAATAGCAAGGGTAATGCCCTGTGGGGCTATAGACAGGATTCAAGTCCACCTCAAACAGTATAGGGGACATTGACTGTAAATTGCTTTTCTAAAAGCTGAAAAATGCAGCTGCTCTAGAATTATTATACTTTCATGGCACACAGGTTGTGAGACTGTAATGGCCTCTTGAGCAGCATGTTAGAGGTCTTTGATGGGGAAGTGGGTCTTTTGGCTGGTTGTAAATCATGGTTGTCTCATTTGTTATAGGAATGTATCTTAATGGATTATTAATCCTGGTGAACAAACGTTTACATCTCATGATACTAATCTCTAACAGGCATGGTTAGCATACTACTTATCTTTGGGGAAATTGAGATGCAGCCTTCCCTCACTTAAATTCTACTCTGTGTTTCTTAATGTCTCCTAAGAACTGGCAAATCCTTAAACCATTAATTCTATTATCAATTATGCAATCCTACTTCACAGTTTAGCGGTGGAGTGCTACTCTACACAGGAAAAACCGTTTTTGAGCTCCACAAAATTAGCTACAGATGGATCCTAAACCTAAATGCTAAAAATGCAGAACTTCTGAAGATACTGGAGAGACCAGGAGTCTTCGAGTTTGGCAAATTTGGTCAAATCTCTCCACATGCGACAACATAAGCACTACAGGCACCACAATTTGCGGCTCCCAATGCTCTGCTCTGTGCAGACACAGCCCAGGCAGTGAAGTTATTCAGAGACTGCCACGGGGAGTTACAAGGATCACTTGGGACTACTTAGGATGAGGCAGGAACACACTAAACTCTGTTTGTCCGCTGGCTCCCACCCAGCCAGGGGAAGAAGCATCACAAAGGCCACAAGGCTCAACAGGCTGCTCCACCTAGTTTGAGGACAGCGGCACCTCACCCACCAAGCCCAGCCACTCCCCCTCAAGTGGGGAGCGCAGCCCCGTGCAGCAAACCCAGCCACTCCTCCACATGTGGGAAGAGCAGCCAGGCTCACCAAGGAGGGCCACTCGTCCCCACCTGGACACATTGGCCTTGGCCCACCACGTCCCCCATCTGTGGAGAGGAACCACTCACTCACTCACCATGGTGCAGCTGCCTAGCTGACAAATTCTCTCCCCACAAGGGAGCCCAAGGCGCAGTGCCTGAGAGAGACTGCGATTTCCCGGAAGAACCCGCCCATTTGATTGGTAAAGGCTATGATTGGCTAGTGAGGTGTGAGTGTCAGAACCAGGGTGAGCAGAAGGGACACAGCACAGTGTTCCCAGTACTGGCTGCTAATCTACAGATAGACATATTCCAGATTGGCTGGAGATTTACTTCAAATTCAACAGCAAGTCTCTTGCTAATGTAAATCAATGGGTTCGGTTTTAAAAGGAAGTATACAAATTCAGAAGGAGGCTAATCAGACAATGTTGAAGAAGAGGAATATTGGGTAAACCGAGAACATTATAAACAAAGTCCACATTGGAGTTGGAACTGATAACCACAGCTTTAACATTTCTGTGAAAAGTCTTGGGTTCTGAGGATCGGAAACAACCCTTTTCCAAAGGCCCTGGCACCACATCTTTACCAGCTCTCCCAAGTGTACTCCTGAGATTAGAGACAGAGCTCTGTTGTTGCTCTATACATCAGGGCCTTAGAGAAACCTCCCAAAGCCTAGGCAGGTTGCCAAACTCAGAGGCCTACTTTCAAGGATTTTCTAGAAGTTCTGCACTTAGCATTTGACATTTAGGTGTAAGGTCCATTTAAAGTTAATTTGTGGAAGTTGTAATTGGGATCTCATGTACTGTGTGGTACTCCACTACTCAGTCACAACGTAGAAGAGGAGAATTGGTGACATAAAGGATTGACCAATGCTTAGGAGAGAATAAGTCACACCAAGTAGAATTTAGCTGAGGGAGGGCTGCCTCTGAAATACACCCAAAGACAAGTAGTATGTTAATCAGGACTATTAGAGATTTGGATGCTAAGATGTAAATGTTTATTTACCTTTTTTTTTTGGAATAACCTAAAACTCAGCTCAGAGACAGCCTCCTAATTTAAATCTTTGGCTTGCAAATAATGTATGTAAAGGAAGTTCTCCACGTAGAGTTTACTATACCTTGTATTGTCAGTGTAACATCTTTATGTGCACAGATAGATCTTGGTCACATTGTAGGCACATTTTGCCTCTCAGCATTCCTAAAAACAGTACTGTTTTGCTGGGTTATCCTCATTCACCATGATGGAAAGAATTTTCAGGACATATTTTGCTTAAAAAAGAAAACATTAAAAACTACCTGGGAAAGGTCACTGCAGAAGCCACAGGATCAGTAAGTACTATTCATTCATATCACTCACTATCTGTGAGGCTGTTGCCATTCCCAGATTCAATGAAATGCAGGTCACTGGCCTGCAATGAGTACCTTGGTCCATAGAAAATCTAGATCATGACATCATTGGCATGGCCTTCTGTTTGACTCTTCAAATCAGAACAATCACCTATTTTATGTTGAGCTGCAAAGGACAACTTTTGAGGGCACAGAGCCCAGACCAGAACTCTAAAGAGTAGAAATTGCAGGAGTGACTAATTTTTCCAGATTCAAAAGGTAGCTGTCATTCACTTTTTTAGCCAGCAGAGGAAAACACTTGCTTTGTCTATGGAAGTGAAGAAAAGCCTGGTAGTTCCCAATGCTGGAGTAGTTCTCAGATTAATGTCATATGTGCTGCAAGTCAAAATGATTTTTTCAATTCTTTCTACTAACAGTAGATTTCAAATGCTGACATATTCCTTGCAGGTCCACCTGTCTCTTCAATAGACATGATCTTGGACACCTCGTTTTACCACTCTTAACATTACAGCCTATGAAATATAAACACTAGCTATAAACAGGTAACATCAGAGGAACATTCAAAACTAATAAAGTAAGTATTCCCACACATCCAACTGTGGTGACATCCTTTTAAAAATTTTATTTTTAAATTTTAATTTTGTGTATGGGGAGTGACGCGTGTACCTGTGAATGCAGGTGCTGGTGGAAGGCATTGGATCTCCTAGGGCTGGAATTACATGCAGTTGTGAGATATGAAATATGGGAGCTAAGAACTGATCTTGGATTCTCTGAAAAAACAGTAAGTAGACACAACCACAGAACCAACTGTCTAACCCATTACACCCTTTTCTCTATGTGTTATGCATATTTTTACAGGACAGAGATAGATATAGCAAAGGATAGGGAAAACAAGGGCTTTCTGGTCCTAAGTATGTATATATGTATGTATATATGATGCATATGTATCATTGTATATATCACAACAATTGAAAGCATGTTGTATTTGGAAAGAATTTAAACAATTTTTTTTTTTTGGTTTTTTGAGACAGAATTTCTCTGTAGCTTTATAACCTGTCCTGGAACTAGCTAGCTCTTGTAGGCCAGGCTGTCCTCAAACTCACAGAGATCTGCCTGCCTCTGCCTCCCAACTGCTGGTATTAAATGCGTGCACCACCACTGCCCAGCAGAAATTAAACAAATTAGAAACAAAAACTTATTTAAAACCTAAAGACACATTCCATTCCCTGAATTTGTATGGGAGAAAAGTAAAGGGACAGATGTAAATTCCTAAACTTGAAAAAATATGATCCAGGTATGGTAGTTCATACATAACACTTATTTAAGAGGATAAACAGTAGAATTAATGTAATGGGTTGCAGTATGAGATCATGCCTTGTAGAAGTGAAAAAAAGAATTAAAAATATTGTTGAGTACATAGTATTGTAATAGGTGACTGCTTCTTTGTTCCAGCTGCTCAGCCCTGAAATAACCACACAGGAACTGTATTAATTAAATCACTGCTTGCCCTATTAGCTCTAGTTTCTTATTGGCTAGCTTTTCCTTTTTTGATATTTATTGAGCTCTACATCTTTCTCTGCTCCCCTCCCTGCCTCTCCTCTCCCCCATTCAGTCCTCCCCCAAGGTCCCCATGCTCCCAATTTACTCAGGAGATCTTGTCTTTTTCTACTTTCTACTTCCCATGTAGATTAGATCTATGTAAGTCTCTCTTAGTGTCCTCATTTTTGTCTAAGTTCTCTGGGATTGTGGTTTGTAGGCTGTTTTTTTGTTTGTTTGTTTGGTTGGTTGGTTTTTTATTTTTTGTTTTTTGTTGTTTTTGTTTTATGTTTAAAAACCACCTATGAGTGAGTACACGTGATAATTATCTTTCTGTGTCTGGGTTACCTCACTCAAGATAATGTTTTCTAGCTCCATCCATTTTCCTGCAAAATTCAAGATGTCATTATTTTTTATGCTGTGTAGCACTGCATTGTGTAAATGTATATTGCCTTTATTATATTTGGGTAAGTTCCTGTATTCCTGCTGTCTCCAAGACTTTTTTCATGAAGGGATATTGTATTTTTTCAAAAGGTTTTTGGCATCTAATGAGATGATCATGTGGTTCTTATTTTTCAGCTTGTTTGTATGGTGGATTATGTTGACAGATTTTTAATCATCCCTGCATCTGTGGAATGAAGCCAACATGGTCATGGTGGATGATGGTTCTGATGTGTCGTTAAATTTGATTTGCTAGTATTTTATTTAGTATTTTTGCATCAATGTTCATGAGGGAGATTGGTCTGTAATTCTCTTTCTTAGTAATGTCTTTCTGTGGTTTGGGTATCAGGGTAATTGTAACCTCATAAAAAAGAGTTCGGCAATGTTCCTTCTGTTTCTATTGTGTGGAATAATTTGAGGAGTATTGGTATTAGTTCTTCTTTGAAAGTCTTGTAGAATTCTATGCTGAAACTGTCTGGTCCTGGGATTTTTTTGGTTTGAAAACGTTTGATGACTGTTTCTATTACTTCAGCAGTTATAGGTCTGTTTAATTTGCTGGTATTTATTTAACTTTGGTAAGTGATATTTACCCAGAAAGTTGTCCATTTTCTTTAAGTTTTCCATTTTTGTGGAGTACAGGTTTTCAAAATATGACCAGATGATGCTCTGTATTTCCTTTATGTCTGTTGTTATGTGCCCCTTTCCATTTCTGATTTTAATTTGGATATTGTATCTCTGCCTTTTGGTGAGTTGGGTAAAGGTTTGTCTATTTTGTTGATTTTCTCAAAGAACCAACTCTTTGTCTCATTGATTCTTTGTATTGTTCTCTTTGTTTCTATTTTGTTGATTTCAGTTCTCAATTTGATTATTTTCTGCTGTCTAGTTCACTTAGGTGAGTTTGCTTCTTTTTGTTCTAAAGTTTTCAAATGTTCTGTTAATTCACTAGTGTGGGATTTTTTTTTTTTTTAGCTTCTTTATGTAGGCATTTAGTGCTATGAACTTGCCTCTTAATGCTGCTTTCATTGTGTCCCATAAATTTGGGTATGTTGTGTGGTCATTTTCATTGAATTTTAGGAAGTCTGTAATTTCCCCCTTTATTTCTTACTTGACCCATTGATAATTCAGGTGAGCATTGTTTAATTTCCATGTGTTTGAGGGTTTCTGGAATTAGTATTGCTGTTGACTTCTAGTTTTAAAGCATGGTGATCTGATAAGGTGCATTGAGTTATTCCAATTTTTTTGTATTTGTTGAGGTTTGTTTTGTTACCGAGTATGTGGTCAATTTTTGAGAAGGTTCCATGAGGTGCTGAGAAGAAGGTATATTCTTTTATGTTTGGATGGAATATTCTATAGATGTCTGTTAAGTCCATTTGAGTCATCACATCTGTTAGTTCTCTTATTTCTCTGTTCATTTTCTCTCTGATTGACCTGTCCAGTGATGCGAGGGGAGTGTTGAAGTCTCCCACTATTAGTGTGTGGGGTGTAATATATGATTTAAGCTTTAGAAGTATTTCTTTGACATATCAAGTTGCCCTTGAATTTGGGGAATAGATGTTCAGTATTGAAATTTCCTCTTGATGGATTTTTCCTGTGGCTAATATGAAATGACCTTCTTTTTTTTTTTTTTTTTTTTTGGACTGATTTTAGCTTGAAGTCTATTTTGTTAGACATTAGAATAGCTACACTCGCTTGTTTCTTAGGTCCATTTGATAGGTATATTTTTTCCTAACCTTTTACTCTGAGATGATGTTTATCTTTGAGTTTGAGATGCATTTCTTGTATGTAGAGGAAGGATGGATTCTGTTTCGTTATCCAATCTGTTAGCCAGTGCCTTTTTATATGTGAGTTGAGTCCATTTAAGGGATATTATGACCAGTGGTTACTATCTACTGTTAATTTAGTTTCCATCATTGGTGATGACAATTTGTGAGTTTTTTTTTCTTCTTCAAGATTTGCTATAATGAGATCATCAATTGTCTGTGTTTTTGTTGGTATAGCCATCTTCCTTGGGTTGGAGTTTTCCTTTTAGTATTTTGTGTAGGACTGGGTTTGTGACTAGGTATTGGTGAAATCTAGATTTGTCATGGAATATCTTGTTTTGTCCTTCTATGGTGATTGACAGTTTTACTGAGTATAGTAGTCTGGGTTGGCATCCGTGGTCTCTTAATGTATGCATAATGCTTGACCATGACCTTCGGGCTTTTTATTGTCTCCAATGAGAAGTCAGGTGTAAATCTGATAGGTCTACCTTTATATGTTACTTGGCCTTTTTCCTTTTCCGCTCTTAATATTCTTTCTTTACTCTGTATGTTTAGTGTTTTGCTTATTATGTGGTGAGAGAACTTTTTTTAAAAATCCGGTCTATTTGGTGTTCTGTAAGCTTCTTGTATCTTCATAGGCATATCTTTCTTTAGGTAGGGAAAGTTTTCTTTTATGATTTTGTTAAATAAATTTTCTGTGCCTTTGAGTTAAACTTCTCCTTCTTCTATACCTATTATTCTAAGATTTGGCCTTTTTATGGTGTCCCATATATCATGGATATTTTGGGTTAAACTTTTGTTAGATTTAATGTTTTCTTTAACTGATGAGTCGATTTCCTCTATTGTATCTTCAGCGCTCAAGATTCTCTCTTCAATTTCTTGTATTTTGCTGTTCATGTTTGCATTTGTGTTTCCTGATCTTTTTCTCATGATTTCTGTTTCTATAATTCCTTCGGCTTGTGTTTCTTTATTGTTTCTGCCTCTGTTTTCAAGTCCTGAATAGTTTCTTTTATATGTTTGATTTCTTTTTCTTGGTTTTCTTTAATTAAGATTTAATTTAAGATTTGCTAATATCTTCCAAGTTTCTTTAAGGGAATTTCTCATTTCATCTTTAAGAATTTCAAACATTCTCTTGAGGTTAATTTTTAGATCATTTTCCTCTGGTTCATCTATATTTGGTTGTTCAGGTCTTTCTTTTGTAGGGTGTTTAGGTTTTACTGGTATTGTGTTGCTCATTGTGGTGTAGCATGTGATCTTACTTTTTCTACTCATCTTTTTCTCCTCTAGGTATGGTTGGGGCTGTCTGAGGTTCTGTTGAATAATGTTCAAGGTGCCAGTGAATCCAAAGATCATATGGTTGTTCCTCATGGTACAGTCAGTGTCACAGTTCTAGTTACTCTATTGGTTATTCCTGTTCCTGGGGATAGCTCAGTGTTCCTGTGCTTTGGTCTGATCCCCTGGAGTTTGCTGTCTCAGACCTACTTTGGCATAGGCTGCTGGCTTTGATCTGTTTCTGTAAATCTTGGTCTGGATATCCTCCTGCAGAAGTCCCTGGTTTGGAGTTGGACCTGTTTTGGTGGAGATCACTGACTCTGGATCTGGTTGCTGGCTCAATCCTGATCTGACAGTGTTCTGGGGCTGGATTGACTCCCATGACTGGATTTACCCCTGGCTTCTGCTCCTGGTGGAGCTTGTTTCCTCAGGTCCTCTCTATCCTAGGTTTCTCTAGCTCTTACATCTTAATTTAATTTACATCTTTAATTTAGTCTGTGTATTACCACATGGCTGTAGCTTACTGCCAAGGTTCCAGCTTGTCTGTTCATGGTGGCAGCTATTCGGTATCTCTCTGACTCTGCTTTTTTTTTTTTTTCTCCCAGCATTAAGTTTAGTTTTCCCTGCTTACCTCTATTCTGCCCTGCACAGGCCCAAGACAGGTTCTTTATTAACCAATGGTATTCACAGCATACAGAGGGGATTCCTACTACACAGTATTGAGGGCAATATTAAATCTAAATGTGTTAGTGGGGACATAGTCACAAGTCATGAGAAACAGACAAAACGTTTGGGCATTGGTCCTTAGTAAAGGAAGTGTTATTTGCACACTGATCTGTTCCAGTCAGAACACTACTTCATTCTTAGTGTAGCATTTTAGAAAAATGAGAAAAAAAACTGAAGTTAATAAGCAGTAACAGTGAAACTGTCTGGAAACTGTGTCTAAAGGAGTGTACATGGAAAGATGGAAAGGACCTGTCAATAGAAAAATGAAAAGTCAAAAAGAAAACACATGGCCAAACACTGAGAGACATTCCTAACTCTAAGATTAAAAAGCATTGGTAAGAAAAGAGGAAACTCTTTGCACAAAATAGTTTAAATATTCCTGGAAGATCCCTCTGATGTCAGCACAAAAGAAGCTAATGTAGTCACAAACCAAGAAATTCCTTTAAAACAAGAAATCAACCAGTTCTTGGGAGAGATGGATGGCAGTGGCTTAAATGAGAAAAAATATTTAAATACAGGTGGTCGATCTGCTTAGGGAGGGTTAGGATGGGCATCCTTGCAGGAGTTAGTATTTCACTGAAGGCAGTTTTAAGAGCTTAAAACCTTACTCTATTTCTCTCTTTACTTTGTGCTTATGGTTGAGATGTGAGCTCTCAGGTTTTTGTTCCTGTCACCATGGCTGCTGATTCCTGACATTCCTCTCCACCATGACAAGGAAACCAAAATTAAAATTTCATTCTATAAACTGTATTTGTTGTTTTGTTTTATCTCAGCAACAGAAAAGTAATATACAATGTATGCACACTTATAGAAGCCAGAAATACTCTTGTAAACATGTCAGAATAAAAATGATCCTGAGTGATAATGGTAAAAAGGTATATTTGTGACAGTCAGCATGCAAGCCAACTTGACCTCATCACCTGCCCTGAGGATGAACACCTGCTAGAAAAAGTCAACGTAAATCAAGAAGGCAGTACTGAAGAACACTGGCCCATGTATCATTCAGAGTGACACCAGGACCAATGAAATGTGCTCACTCACCATTTCCTGACCAAAGGTCATACACTAAAATAGCTACTTCTGAGGTAGCTGTGTACACAATTTCTTTAAAAGGTACCTATTTCTCTGCATCCATTAATTACCCATGGGGAAAAAGAATCTTTCTACTTCTGTTAGCCTTAGTGACTACCAGACAGGAGGAAGTGCCTAGAAAGGCTCGGTATGGCCTGAACTCAGGCACTAGAATTGTTAGAGTGAATTATCTCAGTTCTGAGGAATGATTAACCTACACAAGAGTCGTACATAGAACCACTTCATTTTGATGCATATTCCCATCTCCAAAGGGGAAAATATAACATAAATACAAAACCCAAGTAGACAAATGGAAGTGATTTTATTTTCTACTTTGAATACATTGGTGTTCTTTAATTTTATAGGCAGATAACATTAATCTTTTATACTTTTGTGCAATATCCTTTAAGGTAATGTAAGAATTATTTTTTCAGTGATGTTTATGTAAACTGTTACCCATGGTTAATTTTTTTTCTGGTCTCTTGATCTGATTGTCTCTTACAGTCTTTTCTCACTTTCTGAGGAGTTTTGAAGACACTTTCTGCTGACAGGAGCTGAGGTTTTCTTGGTGGCCCACCCAGGAAGAACTGCAAACAATCTATCTCCTTTTGACCTCAATTCTCTCCTTCACTGTTCACATAGTATTTCTCTACTGTATACACTGAGAGTATCTTTTCAATCTTTCAGACATAACTCATCAACTTATTTAAAGTTCCTCCTAATCACTGATATTCTCTGGGTTTTGTTTCATCTTTCCTTAATAAATGGCCTCAGATTTCAAAATTAGTGCCTTATTTATGACGCCAATCAGAGGAATCATCTTCCTTCTTACTGCTCAGAATGTCCATCAATTGACTCTGCTCTGCTTCTCTATTCAGTGTTTACACTTTTAACCTATCTCATTTTTTTCTCCCATTGAATGTGCTTGTGTGCACACTACTGATAGCCTTATGTGATGCTTTGATGCTCTGCCCAGGCATACTTCTCATTCTTGATGACAGTGGTGGCTAAGTCTGCCAGGGACACTCTGTTCATTGTTTCCTCTGTGAAGTGATAGTTAAAACTCCATCTAGACAAACATGAAATCTTCCTCATTCCGACTGTGCTCGACCTTTTCTGCTGGTTTGCCCAGCCAAAAATGTTGTCCTTCCTTTATGGACCTAATCACAAGGTCATGCTCTTTGATCTGACTCACTGAATAATTTGAATGATACTAGGATATACTGCCTATGGTTTTAATGAGAGAGACTAAGTTCCAGGACTTGTAAATGAAACTACTTTAGGGCAAAACATAAGTCCCTAAAGCAGAGCTTCATTAGAGCTCTCCACAAGTCAATTCTTTTTGGGGTGGATACAACTTTTCCTGGGAACAATTAACTATGCTAGGAATGTCCTATTCAAGGTAAACTTGGCTTCTACTATTCATAGACATACTGATATATCTATCAGGAATTTCTATTTGTGATAGAGGAACTGCTAGTCCCATGTTTAACAAGGACCTGAAATTTGATTCTGCTCTATGCTTCTTGAAGAAGTTCACATTCAGAACACTCAAACTATGTCTGCTTTGTTTGTCCAAAGTAATCCTCACTTCTCCACATTCTCTAATGCTGCCTGACTAGCCTGTGATGTAATTTATGGGTCCATCAAGAGGTTTCAGAGGTGATTCTAATCATATTATTTCTCTGCATAAAACTTGCAATTGTCTGATAACTCTTATTATGACATTGAAAATCATTTGTATTCTGGCTTCAAGGGCACAGGACTCATCTTTTGTCTTTCTAAATACTATCCAGGCTTGACACTCAAACTTACTCAGATATTCTCCATATTACATTGCTTCTATGACTTTACTAATGTTATACACTCTATCACTTGGCCCTGGGTAAAGTAATACTTCTTAAATGCTTTCTCAGGCTCTTATCCCATCCCAAAGAATAGAGACACCTAGCCAGGCGATGGTGGCGCATGCCTTTAATCCCAGCACTCGAGAGGCAGAGGCAGGCGGATCTCTGTGAGTTCAAGACCAGCATGGTCTACAGAGCTAGTTCCAGGACAGGCTCCAAAGCCACAGAGAAACCCTGTCTCGAAAAACAAACAAACAAAAAAGAATAGAGACACCTCACTCCATCTTCAAGAAGGGGAAGTGCTTGAAGTTTATCGTCCATACTATAAACATAGAACAAGGTGTACTTCATACTTTATACTTTGGTTTCAGATTAGTATGTAAATGCTGTATACAATAGACCACATACTTATTCAACATTTACTAGGTTAGCATAAAAACAACAGTCAAAACCTAAGTGGTTTTTTTTTTTTCTGTCACTGTTTATCATTGTTCTAGCCAAAGTTAGAAAAATCCTAGGGTGGGATTTGCCAGGTAGGTAAATTTAAAAGAATATATCACCAACTTCAATTTAGTCAGCATTATCTAAAAATGACACTTATGGAATTATTGTTACATTGCAAAGGGAATCTATTTATGTGAATGTTTAACTGATAAAGCATTTCCACGTACATTATTTTTCACTGTGACTTGGCACACAATGACACTTTATGAATGCTAAGTGAGAAAATAGCCATGTCAGATATCTTGAACAAGGTCACATGACTAGTGCATGAGAGACCTTTGATAGGAAACCACCTTCTAAATTAAGGATTAGTGTTGTATCTACCATGTAGCTTCTTTATCATCAAAAAAGCACAAACAAACAAACAAAACCAATATCAGGTAATTAGTGGATGCAGGAATAAGATCAGTGTGCATGAGGGTCTAAACCATCTGATACTTCACCTATTCTTTGCTAGCCTAGAAAGTCTTAATACCTGGTACAGAAGGTATTGATTCACCTCTAGGAACAGATAGTCAATATTTCTGCCAGCAGCAAGCTACTCTATGATCCAGGCAAACTTAAATCCGCATGCCTGAACATTGCTGCGGCAGCAAGGAGAGCATATTTACATTAGTTTTATTCAAATGATTAGATTTACAGTTTTGGAGATTGTTTGAAATATTTTATCAAAAGAAAACACATTTTAAGCAAGTAGTTAAAAAGGCTTTTATGACCCAAAAGTTGTTTAATAACAGAAATCCTACTTGGGTAGTTTAGCAAATATTTCTCAAAATCCACATCTAACAAACAGACATATTAGTACCAGATACACAGATTTGGTTTCAAAGCTGAAATCCATCCAGAATAATAGAACTTCTCATGAAATTTGATTATTTTGTAGTAAGACACCAAAAACAAAACAAAAAAAATTGGAAGATTTGTACCGCAACTTAAATAATAACTCAGTTGGATACTTGGTGATATAAATAAGATAAAAAGAAGTATCCATGGAGGAGGGTGAAAAGACTAACACATGAGCAAATGTTGGACTACAAACAATGTTTAAACACATCCCAGGATCAAAAACAGGAAATAAAAAGTCATAATCTACCCAATATAGATCCTATTGGCCCAAACCATCCCAAAGAATATACCCTTCCATATGAGTGTTACTAACCCACCTGCTACATATGTTGTTATGTCACTAACTTAACAATGACCACAAACAATGGGTCATATCAGTTTTTGTTATCACACATGATATATTCGTAGCAGAAGTTTTGCAAAAGTCACTGTCCGAAGTTATCAGAAAAATGTCCACTCACTGGTCTAAGAAACCATACCTAAGAAGCACTAGGCATCCACTTTTCACTAAACTCTGGATATATAGTAGGCTCTCCACTCTAGAGAAGAGGCTGGATAGAAAAACAATTCC
The DNA here is from genome assembly GCF_014885135.2 of Alexandromys fortis. Lineage (NCBI taxonomy): Eukaryota > Metazoa > Chordata > Mammalia > Rodentia > Cricetidae > Alexandromys > Alexandromys fortis. The sequence continues at coordinate 30,808 of NW_026067948.1, forward strand.
AGCCCAGTGCAGCACCATAGCGTCCTATTCCTGTGCTTCTTTACGGGTCAACTTGTAGATCTCAGTCGGTCCATCAACATGGGTGATTGTGGTGGTGAGCTGCAGTTCTTCTCCACTGTGGATACCCAGGTCACCTGAAAGAAAGTATTTGGTGTTATACTTATTCAAGGATGAAAGAGAGGCACTTCACATTCTACCCTGATAGGCTCTCTCAACATTTTTCTTTAGAATTTATTAATTTTTATTAATGTCACATTTTGTCCTCAGAAAGGTCATTTATGATATATGAGTTAAACCACTGCTGATATCATTTATTATCAGCATTTAATGAAAGCTTACCTTGTACTTAATGGTGTTTTAAATACTTATTATTCAATCTTATTTAATACTCATAAGAGCAAGCTAAGGTGCAGTCAATTTGATCATGCCAGCTAAATAGGTGGGGAGCCTGGGAAGAAAAGCAAGGGAACCAACCTCACCCCCATGGAGGGACAGATACATAAAAGCACAGCAGTGAGTCCTGGCAAAGTGCTCCTGACTCTGAGATCTATGCAGTGGGCTAAGTCAGTAAAAAGTACCTCACAGAAGATGTGCAAGGTTGAGTAGGCACAAATCAGCTACTGATGATAGCATATACAATGACTATGTCTCCTACTGATGTGGGATGCCCTCCTGTATGCTGTGAATATATTTTATTACCATTAGTTAGTAAAGAAGCTGATTTGACTAATAGCCAGCCAGAATAGAGCCAGGTGGAAAATACAAACAAAGATTTGGAAAAGGAAGGCAGAATCTGAGAGATGCCAGCAGATGCCAGAAAAGCAAGATTTGAAGTAACAAGCCTTGTAGTAAAATATGAAATAATAAAATAAGATAATTTAAGTTGTAGGAGTTAATTAATAATAAGCATGAGATAACAGGCCAAACAGTTTGTAATTAATAGTAAGCCTCAGAATGGTTATGCATGAACTGGTGAATGGGAGAGAAACCTACAGTAACATCTTATAAACAAGACATGCCTATCCTAGTCAGGTACTAGGCTAAGCTAATATGTATCAACAGCAATCATGGACTTTCTTCTTCAGAAACAAAGAAACAAATATGTGTGCCAAATTTTTTCATGCCCTCAGGACTGTGAGATACCAAGACAGAAATAAAATAGCATGGCCTTCCTTAATTAGGAAAACTAGTGAGAAGAGAGTAGAAAACACCCAGAATCAATGGTCAGTTTCACTCTGAGAGGTACATACATTTGTAGATAAGAGAATAGGAAAATAGAACATGAAATGTGGGCATGTATGCAGGAGCATGTACATGATTTTCATATTATATAACTATAGTATTTTTCTGAAACTTAGTATTTTCTTAGTTTCAGCATATAATTAAACTCAGACTTAGGGTTAGGGGCAGAGAGTGACCTGACAATCTCTTAGACACTGTCCAGAACATTAAGAGACCTATGAATGACCTTTGAATACTATCTTAGGGAGAGATCAACCAAGAGTTCCTTAGATACTGTCCAGTGATTGAAAGTCTTAGAATCACACAGGTCATCCACTTTAGGAACTAGATTGTTTAGATGATATGTTTGTTCAATGATACCATGTGGTATTTGTTTTTAATTATAGCTTCATTTTCAGTATGGTATACCATAATCTATTGCATCATTAAATTCCAGCTCTCAAGACTTAGGCAAAGAACATTCTAAATAAAGAAGCCTCTAGCACTTTCATTAAATTCTACTTCTGGGCAGGAGAAAAAAAATGCATAACAAACCTTGAGAGAAAAAAAAATGTATAACAAACCTTGAGAGAAGTTGCCAAATCTATGTCAAGCAAAGAACAACCACTACTTTTATAAAAAGCACATTCTTTCTAGTCATAAACTTTACCTCTCTCAACTCAAATAGCCTTCTTTTGCTTTCATGTCATGTGTATGTCATCATTCTAACATCATTCTTATGTGCACACACACACACACACACACACACACACGCCTGCATTCTAGCCCATGACTCAGTTGTTCAAGAAAAGCAGAAAACTCACACTTCTATTCAAAGAGCAACTTATGGATTTGTATGTTTAAGCTGAGCCATCATATCAAAGCCAGAACATATATGATGACATATATGTTACATTCACCAGAATTTCAAAGACAATCCTGACCATTACAAGAATACTGTTTACCTAATGGATTCCTTTCTCCTAAAAATGTATATGATGTTGCATATTTTATAAAGAAATAGCCAAAATACTTTCACTTAAAAATAAAAAGATAAAACAAGCAAAAAAATCAAAAATAGGCATCTATGTTATAGTATGTATCCATGCCTGACAACTTTCCCTGCCCCTTCTTTTTCTCTTCTTTCCTTTCTTTTTTGGAGACAGGATTTAACTATTTAGCCAAGGCTGGGCTCAAACTCAAGATCCTACTGCCCATGCCTCTGGATTGCAGTGATTACAGGTATGCACTATTACTCCTGGCTCTGACACAAGTTTGGGTGTTATACAAACACTAATGCAGAAATCCACAAAGCATTCTGCTGTCACATCATTCCCATTCTGCTGATGAATAGCCAAGGATTAGTAACTGCCCATACTGACTCATAGTAATATTAGATGCATATACAAACTACAGCAATACGAACCAGGCTCTATGCTATTGACCTTCAGGTTCTATCATCTCTTCTTCAATTTTACAGTTTCCAAATGCCAACAAGACCACCAGTGAAGTACGAAGTTTAAGTGAAATGTGTTATGAATATATACTAATAATGGTCATACTTACAGATAATAAATATAAAATCTAACAATAAGGAGGGACTTTTGGAATAATAATTTTGTTTTAATATTCAATATGTTTTTAGCATATAAATCTGAGAAGCAACAAGGAAGCTGTGGTCTATATAGATTTGCAATGTGCACTGTTGGATGCTTAGAATGTCCTGTATTTCCTTGTAAGATGGGAGGATAATGAAGCACTAATTGTCAACCTAATGTGCTAGAGGAAGACTCACAGTGAAAAATCTGTACAGCAAAATATATTATTCTTGCACCTTGCAGAGCAATTTTCCCCCTTAGGGTATGGCATTGGGAATATGCCAGTAGCAGAGAAGGAGTAAGGATTCCTTTATTTGGCTCCAAACTCCATTAACCACTATTCCTGCCAAAGTCTTTCTCCATCTGTTAGTCTATCTCTGTCTTGGCTTCTGGGTTCTCAAAGTCTTTTACCACACAATACAAGGGAAAAAAACTCTGAAAACATTATTAGAGACAGATGGAGAATTAAGAAAACTTTCACATACTGTGGCCATTCTGAGTGTTTTACAGATTCTTTGTGAGAACAAATTCTCAACAAATTCTCCATTTTCTTTTCTCTGACATTACCAGATAGGATAAATACAATTAGTTTTGAATGCCTCAGGTTTCTGTGATTGTAAGGTAGGAAAAGGTAGCATTCTCAGCACTAGAAAACAGAAATTATTTGAAAATGGAAACAAAATTGGTTTGAGAAAAAAATTCTTGAAAACATGGCAATATAGATCACTGGGTGAATACTTGCTAAGCATATATGAGATCCTGGATTGATCCTAACACACACACACACAGAGAGGGAGAGAGAGGGAGAGAGAGGGAGAGAGAGGGAGAGAGAGAGAGAGAGAGAGAGAGAGAGAGAGAGAGAGAGAGAACATGAAGAGAATCAGGGAAAAGAAATCAATTCCTAAGTACCTTTACCTAGTACCTCAGTATTTGACCTTCATGGTTGGAGAAACAAATGTGACATGCTTTCCAAGAGTCCATTTTACTCAAGGAAAAGTGAGAAAAACAAATTTGATTCTATATTACTGTAACTGGAATACATTTTATAAATAGCCTTAATATATTTTGTGTTTAACATTCTTAACATATTTTGGAGAATAAAAAATGGCTATTTCAAGAGCTATATATCTTGTGTTAAATTGCTGTTTTATATTTCTTGAATCTCAAGTGCTCACTTACTCAATGCCTATATTAGAAAGACATCTGGAAGAAAGTTTAACTGATGAACATAGTGTTTTAGCCATCTAAATCTTGAAGAAACAAAGGTCTATTCTATCCTGAATAAATCTGAAATGAAAAGACAGAGACTCACCATTAGAATGGTATTCCCCATAGTTTTTGTGGGATGGAGCATACAAGAACATCAAAGCAAAGACATACAGGTTCCACATTCCATAGATGCCGGTGAAGAAAGCACTGTTCACTTGAACTGTGACACCACCCATTTCCAATGTCTTTCTGTCACCTATAGATAAAAAAGAAGGCATTCAAGTGAAACAGAGAAGCATAATACCAAAATAGAAATCAATCACCATGAAAGCCAGAGCTCTTCTTCAAATGGAAACGTTAAAGTTTTCACATTTTGTAAGAGTCCACATTTTAATATGAACTAAATCTGTGTAAATTAAGGTCTCCTGACTAGTGTCAAGTGAAAATTCAGTGGTTCTTATTTTGAATATGCATTAGTATAACTTTGATAATGTCTCTTCTTAGAAATGGAAGTACACTTATTCTTCATTTAAGGGATTGTGTTTGACTCCATCCACAACTACAATTTCTTCTCTGCCAGCTCCCTGAGGCAGAAAACATCTCTAACTTACTTGCTGCAACTGCAACATCTTTGGTCCTTGATGTACCATGTGAGTACAGTAAACAAAAGTGCACATTTACTCAATAAAGAAAGAGTAAAGTCTTTGAAATTCAGTTTCCTTAAAAACTTGTAGGTTATCAATGAGAACTGAATATATATACAATTTCTAGTAATTACATTTAATAGCAGACAAGAACAACAAATTGTATTTATTTATGAAATATCATTCTAGGTAAACTATCAATAAAGGTAATTAGGAAGCTACCATATGCTTTGTGATTTTGTAAGACATGTTAAAAAAACTGCTTCAGTTTGAGATGACTTGGTCATTGTTTTAGAGTGCTTTGAAAATATATGGTTTGCACTAACAACTACTACATATTTGTTTTGCTAAATGACTCATACTTTGTAAGAACACTGAGCTCACTGAAATGATTTCAAACACTCTGGCTTGGTATAGGCTATTTTAAATGTGGACAAGAAAAAGTAATGTGTACATGCTTTTTTGACAGCTTAATGAATCTGGGCTATACAGACCTTATCTAGGAGCCACTATTAAATTTCAAGATGGCAAGCTGAGTTGGAACATTAATGACTTCAACAAAAAGGTTGAGCTTGACTTCTGTTTATGATATAGTGGGTCTGTGTTCATTCAGGCCTTCCTTTCTACTTCTCATGACCTATTGGGGTCCTAAGCCTTGCAAGATGTTAACTATATTTTTTTGTTTTGTTTTGAAAAACTTGGAGTGTCTGGAAACCAGGAAATCCAGTTATAGCTTACCAATGTTATTCTATCTTTTGTGACTCATACATACCACACAACTACCATAAACTCTTACTCATTTTGTAAAAGAACTCATTTTATGAAATGTCCAGGTGATGGTTTTGACAAAGAGTTTAAAACCATTACTTATTTTAGACCATGTGTCACAATTCAAGCTATTTATGACTTCTTAGCAATGTTTCCAAATGCCACAATAACATTAAAATACAAATTGTGCCCACTTTATAAAAATTATACCATGTGGAACACAGACTTATGTTCAATAAATATGATGGTAGAAAAGAAGCTTTAAGAGAGTTCCAGAAATTTGTGCTTCTGGTCTAGTCCAGGTAACAGGAAAGGCTGGGCTCATTAAAATATAAGCAAGACAGAACAAAGTAGCTTTGGGGTAATGGGCCTTCAACTAAGAAAAGGGCATGTAAGAGGTTACATTTTGGGACATAAACTAACAAAATTCATAATTGACATTTTAAATTTTAGCTTAATATAACTGGTATTTTTTCAATTCTTCTGAAGAGTTACATTGGAATTTTTAAAGACTTAATTATTGTGATTATAATATACTGCTTAAATTATTTCACCCTTCTCTTTTCCATCATGTATACTATACCATGTACAGTCCCACACCCAATGTCTTTCAAATTTACAGTCTCTTTTTCATTTAAACGTTGGTGTGTGAGTGTGTGTGTGTGTATGTGTAATTAAATATGCAAACACATATATTTGGTCTTAATTCATATTACTTGTATGTATATGTTTTCTGGGCTGACCATTTGGTATTAGATAGCCAATTTATTTGCTATTCTGTGGATAATACTTTTTCTTCTGCTTTTTGCATTTCTTGGTTGCCTGTAGTTCTTTGTCTAAGATTGAGGCTTCTTGAGGTTTCCTCCTTCTATAGAAATGATATTTTGATTAATTCTTGCCAGAATTTGCAGGATTGACTTGTCTAAGGAAATACCTGCAGGCCTGGTACTCACACAGTACTCCATTGATACAGAAATGCTATAAGAATGTCTCTGGGAACATAGAGAAACAAAGTAGAGCTAGAACTGAACACAGGAATTCAGCAGGGTGGACTATGAATCACTATTGATTGAGGATGAGTTTTGATGGATGTTGGTACTGCTCATAATGGAGGAGACTAATGAATTAGCCATGCCATAGGCTCCAAATAATTATCTGGGATGGACTTTGAGTCTTAACAATTTGTGTAGAAGAATAAAAACAGGCTCTGAGTGGTGAGACTATTGGATTCCAAGATAATACTAGGGCTCTAAAGGACGGGTTTTTAGCTTGTGTGGGGGAGAGAAAATTCTTAACTGATATTCAGAACTGGGGGAATAAGGCCTTTTAGTGGGTATACAGGGAATACTATCAGCTGATAATTATAACCTAGGCTTTAAAGGAAAGAGATTCTCGAAGTGAAACAATTTTTTTTATACATGAGGCTGATGATGTCCAGATGAGGGAAGCCCCAGAGAGATCAATACCATTAGCTGGTGAGGTTAAAGGTTGTGGGAATTATCACTATCCAAGGAGTTGGGGAAGATACTAGGCCAGAAGTTGTAGGGGACCTTATCATGAACTGTACTATTTAATGATTAAGAGTGAGGAAAGAGTAGTGAGGGAGGGAAATAAGAAAGAAGAGGGAAAACAGGGAGAGGTAGAAGAGCAATGAATGAAGGGAGGAATATCTATCTGAAAAGTAAAGAAAATATTACAGTCCATAATAAATCACAATTATTTTATGTAGAAGTAAGAAGAAAAATCAATACATGGTAAGTATTCGTTACATCTTGTACTTTATGGAAGGTTGGGGTTTCAAAAGCCCAGACCATGCCCAGTTACCCCCATCTCTGCCTGAGGCTTGTGGATCAGGATGTAAGCTATCAGCTGCTGCTCTAGTGCCAAACCTTCCTACTTGCTGTCATTCTCCCTTCCAGGATGGCCATGGACTCACCCTCTGAAATTGTCAAGCCCAATAAGTCATTTTGTTTAAAAGTTGCCTTGATCACAGCAACAAAAATTAACGAAGACCAAAGACAGTATTTCCATATCTTGCCCGAGATTGCTCATCTCAGAAAGTCATAGTCATTGGTCCAAATAGTCTTCTTAGTGACTATACAACACAAGGGTAGGACATTATCTTAAACAGGGTTGGTCTTTAAAAGCAGCAGAGCAAACAACTACTTGGAAGCTCACTTCACTGACCATTGTTAAAACAGCATATATACACAAGTCTATACATTCAAATCTGGGGGTAGGGGTTATGAAGAAACTGTAAATGCCATGTATATCCTAAACACGGTAATGTATAATTTAGAGTAGACAGAATATGTAATGTTTTTCAGAAAAATCTTATGAATGAGATGCTCCATTAATAAAAAATACATAGGAGCTGAGTCTTTCTAAGAAAATAATGGAATCGTGCCCTCTTTTATTTGTTCTGGGGCATAGATGTTGCTAGGAATATACTTACTTAAGTACCCAAAGATTGAACTTCTATCTGTAAATGCTTATTTCGTGGTAGGCAACGAGGTAAACTACAAAAAATAGTCATGTAGATATTGTAACTCCAGGGTTTAGAAACTAGATTGTATTTTCTCCCTATGTTTTCTCAACTACTCATGCTTTAGACAGACCGAACTCTAAGCACATTCTCACTATCATGATCCACAATGAGCAACCTCAACAGATCAGGCATTGTAGATCCAAATTCTTACAAGGCAAGTAAGAGGAGTAGCCATTTCCTATTTTAACTTTCGTAGAGAAAAAGATAACTCAAGTACTTGCAACACCGAATAACAATTTGTTATCACCAAATATCAAAAACCATGTTACCCTCTACATACTCTTCCTTTTTCCTGATTTTACATGACAACAGATTCCTTCTGTATAGAGACATATTTATACCCCTGCAGTCAAGTGAGGACAAATCTCGTTATACCCAGTAGTTTGACAACCAACATTCCACTAACAACAAGATTTCCAAATACAAGAATCATTTCCTTACAGCTGTCTAAGCCACAAACTGAAGTGATCACATACCAGAAAAAGAACTGAGGAGCTGGGTCTCTGGGAGTTTATTACATATATCTTTACCTGAATATCAAGTCTCTGGGTGTTCCTTCGGTAAAAATCGGTGACCTTCTGTGCACTGTACTTCTTTTCTGTTCCTTGCTAACACCACCTCTAAACTAAACACTTCTCTCTTCTAGAAGGAACAGGACTGAAAGACCAAACTGTGGTACAGCATTTCTTCATTGCTGTGACTCAGATCATTAAAATAGCAGGCATTAAAGACTGAACCTCAGTCCCAGTTACAAAGCCTCAAGGTCACCACATTCTAAGAGCTTCCTATGTGCCTTTCATTCCTGGTCTCAGAGCTTCAAAATCCTAGCAAGATTCCCCACATATATTTCATAGGGCTTAAATGGAAGCTCTCCCAATAAATATAATGGAAGTTTTAAAAACATCCCTTTTACCTAATGCTGAGGTCCATTTCAAAAGTTACCCAATGGATTTTCTTTCAGGTAAGCTCATTGTTGTGACATTCAAAAATGATATTAGAAAATAAATCCTCTGATGACTCTATTAACAATACCAAGAAAACAGAGTTAGGAAGGAGAATGTCTTAAGTATCTGTAAATAAACCTTTAAAAAAAGAAAAAGAAAGAAAAAGAAAAAAAAGCAGGAGGAATGTATGTTGCTAATGGAATTCAAAGACATCATATCTCTTTCTTTAGAGTTGAAATCCACCCATCTAACTATAGCAGCTAATATAAAAAGCTGGCCAGAGCCCAATAATGTGATAATGAAAAACTAATTATTTGCAAAGAAAATCTTTAAATTCTCTCATAAGACATCTTCTACCACTTTAAAGCAACAGCCAAACATGTATAAAATTAAATTCAGGCAAAGAACAGCCAGTCATCTTGAGGATTAATTCCTCTAGAATTCAGGTGGAAGGAGTTCTGCAGTTAAGTCACTGAGGAGGGTTGTGGCCACAAAGTGGGCATGAGAGGACTGCAGCTTTGAAAAATGGCAGAAGTAGGCCTCAGGAATGGAAGTACTGTTCCCTTTCATGCTCCTGAGAACACGGTACATCTTAATGAAGACTCCACCTCTAGGTGAGGGTCCCCTTATTTTCTCAGTCAAGAAACTCAGTAGGCCGTATAAAAACACCATATTGCTAAGGGTCTGGAGAAACCAGGAAGTATAATGATCACAGAAGGAAATTAGCCAAAAGTGGAGTCAAGCTTAACCCAAACCCTTTCCTTGAATTTGAGTCTTTGAGACTTAACTGAATTAAAGATGTATTCAAGAGCCAGAGATATGGCTCCACTGATAAAGGTTTTATTTGTCGCTGAGGCTGATGATCTGAATTTTATCCCTGTGATTCACATGGAAGAAGGAGAAAACTGACTCCTATTGCATATGTGATACACACATATAAATGTAATAAAACATACAAATAAATGTAATAAAAATTTAGGAAGAACTCATTCTGAATTAGCAATAGCTTTACTATATTTGGAATAAAGTTTCCAAGGTTTTATAAATGGTTTGATACAAACACACTCCTATTACAAGTAAAAGAAGATGGAGTGAACAATGTGCAAACACATGTAGGTATATTGTTTAATTTATTTCTATATATGATCAACCTTCATCCAGTAACTGATGGAAGCAGATGGAGAGATCCACAGCTAAGCACTAGGCCAAGCTCCTGGATCCTGGAGTCCAGTCAAAGAGAGGGAGGAGGGATTATATGAGCAAAGTGGTCAAGATCATGATGAGGAAACCTACAGAAACAGCTGACCGGAGCTAGTGGGAGTTCACAATTCCAGACTGACAGTTGTGAAACCTGCATAGGAATGAACTAGGCCCTCTGAATGTGGGTGGCTTGGGCAGTTTGTGAGACCACTGGCAGTGGGATCAAGATTTATCACTAGTGTATGAACTGGATTTTTAGAGCCCATTCTCTATGGAGGGATACCTTGTTTGATCTAGATAGAGGGAGAAGTGCCTTGGTTCTGCCTCAAAGAGAGGTGACAAACTTTGTTGACTTTCCCTTACCCTCTCTGAGGAGCAGATGGGGCCAGCGGGGGAAATGGAGAGCAGGAAGAGGGAATGGAGGAAAAACTGAGATTGGTATATAAAATGAAAAAGATTATTCTAAAAAAATAAAAAAAATGAATTAGTTGCTAAGGACATATTTATAGTAAGTATGAGTTATCTATGATGTATATAATTAAATACATATATATAATTGTATGATTCCCTTTGAAATCTGAAATATTTAATTTTACTTATTTAGAAGCATTCTGAGAACAGAACCATAGCTTCACTAGATTGTCAAAGGAATTCACACAGAGTTCATAAACTAAAGAAAAATTTGCTAGTAAATGAAAGAATATATCACCCTTCTCCTAAGGCTATACCAGAATGCTGCTCTATGCTGTCCAAATAGATCCAATAAAAGATCCAAAATGACTGAGTTCTAGTCTCCAATTTGTATGCATTTTGGTAAGTTACTAACAAAGCTGTTCATGCTTATGACATACCAGGGACTCTACTAAATACTTGGCTATTACTTCTATATATGGTACTATTGCATAGTGAAAAAAGATTAATGTTAGTATGTTAAGAAATGCTAAATAACCCACTAAATTACTACTACATTTCTGGAAAACAGAATGTATGAAAATACCTCAAAAGCCATGGGAATGATAATTTCAGAAACATGACTAATAGTCTCTATCCAATTTATCTCAGAAGAACTTTGTGAAACCCATCTGACTAATATGTGCACTCTATATCAGATTTTAGATAAACTTTTTCACTTCTCAAAGTAAGTAATCAATATTTTAAAATATTACAAACATCATTATTGAGATTTTAAAGTACATCAAACTGAGTTTAAGAAATAGTATACAGAAAATTTTCTATCAATGGGACTTTTGAGTCATGTTCATGTTTAGGTGGCAATGTAATTATCACACAGAATGACTAAAGGCCTGTCAAAGATTCTTCGTTAATGCTAAGTAATGACCCAATCAAATTAGCACATGCTTACCAATGTTACATCACAGGTCTTGAAACATTTACTCTCTGAAATGAAATGTCCCTTCAATATGGCTCATAGGTTTTAGCCTAAATACTTAGCAACTTTCTACGAGGTAGGACTGGAAGTTTATGTCATCAGCTTGTGGAAAGTCCCATGCTGGAGCGATCTAAAAAGTGTTTTGCTTAGCTAAAGAAAGTAAGCCTCTCTGCTTTTGTTCTCAGCAACTCTGAAAAATCTCCTCTGTTAGAGATGGGGACCACTCCAAGGACAGTCTCTTGAGAAGGCTTAGGGTTCACTCACCTGACTAACAATGAAGAAGATAACAGTCATGGCAGCACAGGCTAAGGTGATAAGCATGAGGAACTTGAACCTGAAAATCAGACCCTATTAAAAAAGACAGGAAGAATTGTTCAATATATTCTCTCTCTCCCCCTGCCCCCTCCTCTCTTCATATCTATCTGTCTGTCTGTCTGTCTGTCTACTTACCAACCTACCTATGTGCAAAACCAAATCCCTAAGAATGACAGTAAAATCGTTCGACATGTTAACATCCTTCCTGTAAAGGTGAATGTAGCTGAGGGAATTCTTAAAATATTTTCTATATTCTTATCTCTCATGAAGCAATGATGCTGGAGTCTATGATTTTACATTCACAACACATCATTAAGCTACAAAGTTTCCTGATAAACAGATTATATAATTCTACACAAAACTTAAAGTTACCAAACAAAAGCTTTCTACAGTTATAATAAAATTCTTCTCCAATTTAGGGAGGGGTGTTGTATTAGTCAAAGTGAAATCAATTTGGTTTAATATTCTCATTTGTCACTCCAGCTCTGGAAACAGACAAGCCTGAGAAAGTACTTTTGGTTTCCAAAATTATCAGGGTTTAAAGAATGGTGCCTACTGATTAGGTGTCTTCTGTACGGACTAACTGTGCAGTACACCATGGGTTAGGAGGAAAGCCATACCACAAACTGGGCCAATCTTACATGGCCCAGTATCCCATCTCATCCAGTAAGCACTTAGGTTCCATCAAAAGAACCCATTGGGCAGGTTTCTATCTTACTGCTATGAAAACACATTTACACCTTAGAAAACCCCAGGAAATATAGCTGTTTGGGTGTGTTTTTATTTGTCCCAGGATCCTATATGAAAAGTTCTTAATTTCTACTTATTTTACTTACTTATTTGTGTGTGTGTGTTTATTTGCAACAGAGAGAGAGAGACAGAGAGAGAGAGACAGAGAGAGAGAGACAGAGAGAGAGAGATAAAAATTTGGACACACACACGCCACAGTGAGTTTGTAGAGGTCAGAGAACTGCTTTCAAAAGACAGCTCTGACTGTGAATTCCAGAGAAGAAACTCAGGTTGTCAGGTTTGCATGGCAAACACTTTTACTAGTTGGGATCATTTTGATGTCCCCTTAATGTGTATTTGAAACTAAAACTTTCAACTTTCAGAGGTGAGTGTTTACACATCCTGCTAGAGATCATTAGCATAAGTTCTAGAATGAACTAAGATAGCTGCTTACCTCATAGTGGAGCCGCCGGACTTTGCTCATGGCTGGGAGACTAGACTGCTTCCCACTGATGTTTCGAAATACCTGAAATACCATGAAACACAGAAACAGAAAATAGAGGCAGAGGCAGATCCCTGCCACAATGATGAAAGCCATCTGCAAGTGTACAGTGAAGGAAAGGACAAATTTGCCAAGAACATGTGCTAAAAGGGCACAGAACTCCTCACAGCTGTGTTGGAGGCACTCAACATTGTCTCCAAGTGCTCAAGAGGTTTTAAGGAAGGTACTACTATTAAAACCTGGTTTTCTGATGCCACTGATTAGGGTTTTCTGACACAACAATTTCAGAAGGGAATATTCAAATAATGTTATAAGCCAAGAAAAAGAGAAAAAACTGTAGTCTAATTTTACAAAATAGAGTTGGGTCCCTCTTAGAACTAGTAAATCAGCATCTGTCTTTCAAGCATGTTTTAAGGAAATTCAAATGTATCATGAATTTAAACACACTAGTATAGTGGATATTTGTTACTAAATGGGAAACTGTTTAAAAATCACTGAGAGAGTTCAAATAAAGATGCCTGAGTCCCACCATACATATATCTATCTAATCATAACTTTCTAGAAAATGAGTGTAAACATGTTTGGAACCACTTTGCTGTGCTTGGACTTTTCTAAGAACAAGACTGAGATACCCTGGGGAAGGCATAAATGGAGCAAGTTCAGTAGCAAAAGAAAGGGGAGGGGAGTTGGCAAGGATCCAAAGGATGGAGAGAAAAAGTAGGGACTGTGGATCCAGATAGTAAACCGATTGGAGAAATTCTGAGACCTACCACTAGGGCACAGATTTTGAGAACCAGCAAGATATAGAGCAGTGTGAATTGTCAGAATAGCAGAAAACAGACTGCAGCTCCTCTTTCTTCTACCAGCTGGATTCCAAATTGACTATATTTTTCCAATACTTTGACAGGTAATAAACTATACATCTACCTTTCTTTAAGTAGTATATTTAATGCAATTCTTCCTTCTTTCCTATGACCAACAGTGCCCTGGAATAAAGAGAAGATGGTTAATTGTTGCAGGACTTGAAATTCTATTTGCTTCCCTTGCCTTTCATCCTATGCATAAAATGAAAGGGTTGAATCAGGCATTGCAATTGTTCGTCTTGTACAGTTACCACTGTGGGGGATGGGAAGTAGAGGAAGTTCAATTCTTCTAAATTAAAGGTACTAACACTATTTATCTGGTTCTCTCACAAAATTCTGTGACATTAAGAAATTGATATAAATACCACCACTAAACAAAGTATATTCAAGGGACATGTCAAGGCATTAGGTGTTAAGAAAGAGCACAACTCCAGGCTGCCCTCTCAATACAGAGAAGAGGCTTTTTCTCTTAGAATATTAAACAGGGTGCTTAAGAATAACAGATTTTAAAATAAGCACCATTAAGGAATAGGTTAAGACTCATTTTTCTTCACTGAAGTGATGCAGATGGTGATAATTTGGACCAATCAGGAGCCTCAGCATTGCTCAAGAACTAATTACCTTAGTGTCAGTCCCACTGAGTCTCAGGAACTAAAGGTGGTTTTATGAAGCTTTGCCAATAGTTTCACTGGATAAAGGACTGGCTTTCCTATAGAAGCCCTGCATACAAGTCACCTCAGACCCCAGCTTTCCTACATAATGGTGACTTTGGTCCCAAGCTTTCTAGAGCAGAAGTTTCCCTCCCATATAGGTGACCTCTGTTCTAGGAACCAGAGAGTATCTCTGTGGCTCAAGAAGAAGCTGCAAATACCTTATAAAATAGATGATTTAGGATATACTTCAGTCCAGAAACTTTGAACTGTATCTAAAACCTATGGCACAGGGAGATCCTGAAAACTCCCACGTTGGCTGCTTTCACAGTCTGAAAGCACATACTAATTCTTCTCAATATTTATCTCTAATTCTTGCTATTGGTCTGAGGACCAAAGCCCTGGCTGAGCTCATCTAGAGACTATCTGCTGAAACACAGAAAATGATCATGAAGCCCAGACAGATATGGAGACAAAAATGAAACCTCAAATACATCAAAGAAGGATACAGCCAGTTCTGTTCCAACATCTGTAGTCCAGATACTGTAGAAAGGATTTGTGAGTTGCACTCCTCTATAAAAAAAAACAACAACAACAACAAACAAACAAGATGGAAAATGAAATACAGGTGCAGAGCAGAGCTTTTCCTTAATATTGAAGCAATGAAGAGAGGCAAGGGGACCATGGTAGGGGTGTTAGTGTACCATATTTAGAAAATAAACTTCAGAGAGTATAAGGGGATATAGAGCTTGAGAATATGATCCAAAGCACTTTGAATGTATAAAGGGATAAGCCTTTGGTTTTGTCACAGAATTCATCTGAGCATATGACCTCTCCAATATTTAATCCCATGGACAACCAAAAACCATTCTTCATTTAAAAACTCCTTCTAGAAAGATGGAAATAGACAAGGAATGTCACATTTCATCTTGGAGTGACTTCAATATCTGCTTACCTCTCACACATGTCAAATATGAAGAGGCAGAAAGAGCCAACAGCAATTGGTCCAACTTGCTTCCAATACCCTGCAATGTGATTCCGCTCATGTTGATCCTAATATAAAACAAATTGAAGAAGGAGAAGAGCAAATCTATTCCATAGGTGATCTAGCTAATCACCTACTATGTACTTGATAGATGATAGCATTAGGAACAAAAGAGATAAAACTCTCAGTGTCATGTCAGCTGAAGGACATAGCACAAAGCCCATTCACTGGAGTTGCCAATAAGAATGCACACAGCACTGTGGGATGACAAAGAATGACGTTAGAGAAATTTTTGTCCCACAAAATAAATTGTTGTTTAGTAATAATTTTTGTTTATAAAGGTAAAATGATCACCAAGAAATGAAAACAATAAGGTACTTCATTTTGCTAAGTTTATCTTAAATATGAAAACACAAAAATCAATCATCAGGATGCACACAGTGAAAGGAGAGAACTCCAGAAAACTGACCCCTGACTTACACACACACGAATACACACACATAGACACGGACACATGGACATACATATATACATACACACAAATAAATGTAATTTAAATAAACAATTTAAAAACATTCTTTTCTGAAGCCTAACTTGAAAATAAAAGTTCTTATTGACATAACTGCATCTTAGCCATAATGTAAGAATGAGATCAATCTTATTTTTATTATGGTAACTCAGCCTTTCTTAAAATAGAATTTGATGCCATGCAAAGAGGTCAGTATTCTCGGGTAATAGATGTCACTGGATCATTTGGCTAAGCTGCTAGCTGAAAAAAAAGGCATGAGCACATTGCCTGGTAGTTAGCCTGCTCTTAAGTCTAGGGAAAGCAGAAGGCAAGCCAAAGGACAAAAAATAAAAATAATGATCAGACTTCATATATTTTTCTTTCACAGCATTATTCCTTTTTATATAAGGAAACAAAAACTCAAATACATTGACTTTTTACTACATTTCACAAACAAGGGCCTGAGATTAGTGCATTTGCCTCAAAACAGTCAGAAAATTACTAGTGAAGAAAGACTATGAACCTGCAGGAAAAGAGTTAGACCTGTGGTCTCTCATTTCTTTTACCTTCCCATAGCTTAAGAGAGGCATAAGCAAGTAGACTTCAGCTCAGCAACTTTCTCAGAGACGCTTGTGGACAGACAGATACCCTTTCCCCAGAAGTTCTTACCATCATGTGTTCGCCACAGAAGATAATCCAGAAGGAAAGAAGCATTGCATAGAAGATGCCCTGCCGGATGTCACCAAATAACAGCATCCAGGTCCAGTCAAACCCAATGGAAAACCATTCCACAGGGATATTGATGAATGTCATGGAAATCCCAAGAGCAAAGATGACTCTGAGAAAGTACCCATGAGAACCATGTTACTCTGGAGGGCAAACTTTAAAAGTCTGAAGCAAATTTTGAGAACTGAGATGCTATTTATTCAGATTTTAGCTAACTGATCACTTTCTTAGCATTCATGTAGTTTCCACTCTGGGATACAAAATGTCCTAATTTACATCTCTGGAAAATGAAAGGGTGTAACACTAACCTTTGTATCACAAAATAGAGTCACCTGAGAAATACACACTTTAACCCTGTTCCCTTCTTAAACAGATAAGTTTTACTATAACTAGACCCTCTTACATCTTCATAATATCACTGATCCAATCATTAAGAATGCACACCATTACTGTGATAAACTTGGCAACTGCTAATTGTGTAAGTATATTTGTTTCAATAAAAAAACTATATAACTACACATAAATACAATTGGCAACTTGTTTTGTTTTCTTCCACCACACTATTTACTTGCCCCTTCTTTATTTAAATGTCATTCTGATTTATTTAAACATGTCTATATCCATAATTTGCATATGCTTATAAGCCATAAATAATGTACCAAGAATGCTGTTAAGGCTACAGATACATATAATGAGAAAGTCCAATGTTTTAACTGAAGGAACTGCATTTAATGGGAAAGCCAGACAAAAAGGCATTAAAGTAAATTGGTAAGCAACATCATCACAGTTTAGAGGCTAAGAACACTGCCAAGATTGTCTTTTACAGAGACAGAAACTAAGTACATAAAGAGTTGAGGAAATGAAGGTGAAAAGGGCAGAGAGAAGAGTCTAAATGGATGCAGAGAGGCTTGGAAGAGCAGGGATATTTACATATCTATGTATAGCATATTTTAGGAAATAATAGGACATGAGAGGAATAGCTCATGAAGAAACTTACGTAAAGTTTACCTTAAAAGAGACTAGCAAGCCAATAAAAAGTTTAACTAATAGAACTACAACATTCATTCACTTAACAGATATTAATTTAAAGTTAAAGAAATATAAAGATAGAAAGAGGACTGATAATGATTTAAATAGGATGAATGGGGTGGGAGACAACAAAACACTGCAATCAAAAACAGCACAACAGGGCTTAAAGGGAAGGAGTAAATGAGGTACTAAGATATCTGGGAAGTACTATTTCAGATAACAAGTTTAAAAGCTTTGGGGTGAAAGCCTAGAATCCAAGGCATTTGAGCACTATCACAGGTACTGCAGAGAACAGGAGATTAAGATTCAATGGACTTTATAGGACAAGGCAAAGCTAGCAGAGATATCAGCAATGGAGTGGAGTGATTTTATTGACCTGTAAAGGGAACACAGAGGCTTTTGGTATATATAATGTAGTAAGTAAAATTGTGCAAGGAAGTGCTTCTTATAACCCAGTTGAGCAATGATTTGGGTGATAAGATTAGGGTAGTAGCAATGGAGACAGTATGACTTCTTGGGAATTGGATAGAGTGAATAACAAATAGAGTACTAAGTAGCTTCCTTCTTTCCAATCCAGCAACTAAAGAAGAGGAGTTGCCTTTTACCAGTATGGGGAGGCCTAGGAGAGCTATAGGTGGCAGCAGAAAGAAGTCAAGTATTCTTTGTATTACATTTTTTTTAGTGCAAAAGAAGATGCTAAATAAATAATTCCTATGTTTGTATCTAGAGTTGGGAGAGGGTAAGGCTAAGTATATAAAACAAGAATCATCATACAATGCATAATTTTGATTTATAGAGATCACTTTGAAAAAAGTAGAGCTAATAAAGAAAGCAAGTCCAAAGTCCCTGCCCTGTTTCAACAGTGTAAGAAGCTAGAAAGATGGGGAAACAGTAATGAAGACTAAATGATGGCCAGCAAAGGAGAACAATACACAAAAAAGAATAAGTTTGAATAAAGAAAACAGGGTGATTAGCTGTGTAAAATGCTGCTCATGGGACAAAGAAGGTATTTGGGCTGTGGAGGTGATTCAAGAACCTGTAAAATGGCACAGTGGAGATAAATCAATATTGAAATGGAACCAAGAGAGAACTGAAGCAGACATGTGAGCAAGGTTTTTGAGGATTCTTGTAAAAGGAGAAAATTATATGGTTATTTTAGAAGGAAGTACTTTCTCATGGTACAGCATATTTATGTATAATACTAATGGAACTAAGAGGAAAAAAAAGTTGTTTGATATGAGAAAGAAATGAACTATATCTACAGGAACATCATCCTATGTATGAGAGAGTTTAAATTCAGTTGAAAGTGGAACAATCCATTGATAGAGAAACATCTAAAATCTGACCCTGGAGAAGAACAGCAAAGACAGCAGTGCAAGGTTTATCATTCTTAAGATTAACTAATAATTTGTTTATGAAATCTGAAGGAGACAAAGAATTCACAATGACTTTCAAATCAATTCACCAGCTGGAGTAGCACACTGGTTGCTTGAACTAGACACACAAAATAAGAGCACGGCATATTACAGAAAATTAGCATTTTCTAAGTGTGATCTGAATCAGTTCTCACTTTTCCAGAAGTACCGGGGGTCGGGACATCATGGTGATCCTCCTCCAATACCACACCATAATGATGAAGATGCTGGGTGTGAGGAAGGTCTTCATAGCAAACCAGACCTTAGTGAAGCCTCCATTTTGGTGGATTCCCTAGACCAAAACCAAATATAATTTTGGAGATGAATATACATTAGTGTTATTTTTTACATATAAATACAGATGAGCAAACAGTTTACCTACACAACAGTGTCCATAGTCACAGAAGGTACTGCCCTCATATACCCTCTGTCGCTTCCTCAGATATCATAGAAATATAATGAAAATCATAAAAATGGGCCATGCTATGTCAAGGGATTGATTAAGAACTTAATCAAAGATTTTTCTGTAGGGTCTTCATTCAACATTGGAGATACCACATAGGTCCAGTAAGAAATATTGGAAAGCAGAATTACATTATGTTCATAACATGCCATTAAAAGAAAAAACAAAAGCAAAAAGCACAAGTCATTACAGAAATATGTTATACATCTCTATCTTTACCTGTGCTTTTAATTTAATTTCTAATTTTCTTGTGTGTGAATGAGGTTTGATTTAAAATGTGGCCTCCTTATGCTATGTTCTATACCCTTCATTAAACAACATGGAAAGAACCTAAATCATCACTGTTCTCGCTAACATTTGTGACTTTTATGGTAAAAATGTTTTCTTATCCTGTTTATATGCAATCATGATCACACTATGACCTTAGAAATAACTACAATAATTTTATGTGATCTTAAGACCAATTAAGGTATCATAGAACCCACCATATCAATGGAGAGAGGCTAAGGCGCCGAATTCCAGCTTTAAGTTGTGTCAGGAGCATTTGTCACAAGCTATTGCAGACCATAACACAATGACAGCTTACAGTAATTGATAATCCAGATGTCAACACATCAAAGAAATTAATCTCAGATGGAGAAAACCTTCCTGGTAAGGTCAGCAGGACCACTGACTCTGAAACCTGCTACTTTCATCTGTAATTTCACTTGTGCAAAAACAGCTATTATATCTCCCCATTACCATGCATTTTCATGTAATGTGGACTTATAACCTCATGATTGCATTTCAGTCTTATGAACACACATATTTGTGGCTGGTCAGGAAGATGACTTCTCTCTACACTATGTTCTTCACATTACAGTGAGAAACATATTAGCCTTGGTGACAGAGCAATTTGACCAGACATGTGTTCTTCTGGACAGATCACAAACAGAACTTTCACAGATTTTACTTTTGAAATTGCAGGTGTCTGGCCTTGTAGGATCTAAGCCCCTCAGAAAATTCATAGTAAACTAGGGTGGTATTACAGGCGTCTGTCTTGTTATATCATAGTCCTTCAAGAGATCAATAGCATTTACGTTGTCCTATGCTTCCTTCACTGACACCTCCTTGCATTGATTCAAAATAGCAGTTAATATTTGTGCAAGTTTTTAGATTCATTATACTAACTTTTTGTTTAGGTTCTGAGATTTAGGTGTTTAGAAAAAGGCTGTTAATTGGCTAACTAGGTCCAGATATAGTAAAATAATGCACCTATTCTTTGCCTTTTCCTTAGTTCTCTCAATGGTTTCGTTTTCTCCCTTTGTAACCTGTAGTGGTCCCTTTAAGAGAGGGCCAGAACCTCCTTACAGCAGTACTTGTGGTTGGCTTCAATTTTGCTATGTATCTTCAAACAATGCCTGTGTCCCTGAGAATTTTCCTTGTAGTTTTTTTTATTACTAATAATGAATATATAAATGCTTGGCAGTGTGTGATGGCAAAAGAAATAAGACAGAAAGAACAATGTAGAAATGCAGAAGAATAAGGATGTAGAATGTACAAATAAGAAAAAGAAATAAGGATATTAGAATTGGGACAGAATTAGAGCTAAGAAATTTTAGACAATTAGGACAAGAGAATTAGGATTAAAGAAGAAATAAAGAAAATGACTAAGATACTGTGTAAAAGTTATTACAGAAATATTTCAATTCCCACTCCTGAGAAACATTTCTCTTTTGGAACTCTGGGTAGGGGCTGGGAGCTAGTCTCTTGGCCTTTACAACATTTCCTGTGCCAGGACCCTGGCACGTTGGCATGGTCATCTGTACAACAATGTGGGCATGATCAAAAGGAAGCTGCAGGACCATGCTCACTCTTATACTCTGAACGGCAAACAAAATAAAACATCTGCTTCATCTTTTTCTTTTTCCCTTATGTTTTTACTTATTCCTTGAGGATTTCATACAATATGTTTTGATAATATTCTTTTTCCTCTGTCAACTCCTCCCAGATCCTCCCCCCTCCTTACTCACCCTACTTTGTATTCTTTTTCTCTTACTTATCAACAAAAACAAAAATCCCACAAAAGAAGCAAACAAAAAAGGAAAAATCAAAAACAAGACATGGAGTCTAATCTGTTGTAGACAACAATTCTTGTGCATGGAACCTGCCCTGGAGTGTGGTTGATAAAGACAGTATCTGTCATTTCATTGGTGAAAACTGATTTTTCCCTATCCTACAAAATATAAATAATGAACAACTTCTTGGCTAGGAGTAGGACTTTGTGCTCACACTCCCTTTTTAGCACTAGGATTTTTTCTGGCTTTATATTGTGCATTTATGTGTGCATCTGTCCTGTTGTGTATGTAAAATGTACACTCTAGTGCCTACGATCTCTCCATTCCCTCCTTCTACAAAGATTCCTAATCGCTGAGAGAAGGAATGTGATAACGACAACCCATTTGGAGCTGAGCATTCCAAAGTCGCATTCTCTGAATGCTGTTCAGTTGTGGGGCTCTGTGTTAATTGCCATTTACTGCAAGAAGATACTTCCCTAATATATGCACTTATATATTGATATAACAGTATCTCTTAGGAGTTTTTTATTGTTATGTTCATTTATCAGAATAACAGCAGTAGGTTTTCCCTAGGGCACATGATGTATTTATTCTCAGGTTTTTGGCATCATTAACACTGTCAGGTATAAGTTCCATTCCATGCAGCATGCCTTAAATCATCAAAAACTGATTAGTTATTCGTATAATATGTGTGCCAGTATTTTACCAGTGAACATATCTTGCAAGAAAATTATTATCATAGCTTGCTAGTTGAGACTAACAGTTATTTTTTAGCTTCCTTTAGTATATATAGCACCTTCTAGCACTATGAATCTTAGCCAGTATGGGTGAAGCTTAAAATAGAAAGTCAGCTAAAATTTTCTTTGTTCTCTGAAAGTCAATGTTGAATTATCAATCTAAAAACTTGGACTTTTGGTGATCTTTAAAAAAAAAAGACTACTTAAGATATTAAGTGCAGAGATCCACAATTGCTCAAGGTAAAAAAAAATAAGAGGCTGAATGCTTAGCCCTAAAGGAAAATGAAACATCCCATTCCTCTCAAGTTTCAGAGATCATTTCAGAATAGAGGTCTGAAAAAACCAGAAGAGATAGATGACCACAAGGAAATATCATCAGTAAACAGCAAGGTTCATATAAACTCATAGCAGTTACCAGAGAACGCATAAAACTTGTACAAGCCCGATAAGAACAAATCACACATGGAGAAGAGAATTGGACACATAACCCTACTACTAGCCACAGAGCAATTAGCAACTCAGCTTCTGGGGAAGGAAGGAGAGTGTTTTATGTAAGAGTACAGCCCTTTGTAAGTCAACCAAGCAAGCTCCAGTGGAAGAATAAACATCTAATGATATTTTGGGCAGCCCAAACAGATCTTGAAAGATTTTTATTTTGTTTTAGTTTGGTTTGATTTTTTTCATGGCACAAAGTTGGGAGGATAGGAAAAAAAACATAGATCTGGAAAGAGTTGGGGGACCAAATATGATCCAAACATATATGAAACTGAAAACTCTCAAAGACCTCATTAAAATTAAAGCATTAATATTAAAAATCATGCATACAATAAAATAACTTTATGCAAATCATTTTAATTTAGAATTTTAATCAACATGGTTGTGTTGTCATTCTTAGAGAAGCAAACAGATAGGCATATAAATGGCAGAACTAATAGAAGAGTTTCTTTCCCAGGAGCTTTTAAGGTTCTATGTGAGGAAAGACATGGAAGAACTAAGATAAAACTCTTTGTGACACTTTTATGAATACTGTATTGACTGCTGCTTCAGGGTCACAGACTGTCGGTTCAGTTACGCCCACTTACCACCAACCGAATATCCTTTATTTCCCCAATTCCGACATTGATTTTCTTCTTTTCATTCACTGGTAGTCGGATATTTAGAAGGTAATATTTATGAGCCACTGACCCAATTTCCATGAAAGGAAGGACATCACATTCATAATAACGACCTTCATGCTCTAAAGTCTGGAAAGAGATTAGATGGTTTAAGGCAGATTACTATTTACAAAACACTATATGCATTCATTTGCATTGAGTTCATGTCATCAATTTTAAAATGTTAATGTGTGAAGATGCACATTAAAGGCACAGATTTACAAGGAATACTGTAATATCTGTTTTCACTGAACTACTTCACAAAGATAGAAAAAGGAGGGAAGGAGAGAGAGAGAGGAGAATAGGATGGGGAAGAAATCAGCCCCATTTTAGTTAAAAAATAAAATTTAGATAAAAAGCAGAGAATTCTTCTGTCTTTTGAAGCCTTTTTCAGACTTAGAAACCACATTAGAGCTTTGCATCAGACCGTTCAACTATTTTAGGTAACTCCTAAGAGACCTCCAAAGATTCCTCTGTGTGTGTGTGTGTGTGTGTGAGTGTGTATTCGGGAAGAAAGTCATTGATGAAGTCTATCACAATCTTGATAATGGCTAATTATTTTCACAGTGACATATAGAAAGCTAAAATTATCTTCCTCTTCTTGATTTGACAAAAACAGCAGTACATTGGGGTTGGAGAAATGTCTCAACAGTTACGAGAACTTGATGCTCTTGCAGAGGACTCAAATTCTATTCTCAGCATCCACACAGCAGCTTAAAACTGATTATAACTTGAGTTCCAAGGCACCTGGCTTCCATGGTCTGTGTAGTTAGTTGTCTGAAAGAAAACAGTCACCCATAGTTATTGACACTATTAGGAGGTGTGGCTTTGTGGCCTTGATTGGGGAAGTGTGTCACTGTGGGCTGAGCTTTGAGGTCTCCTTTGTATGTGGATCAAAATGTAAAACTCTCAGCTCCTTCTTTCAGCACCATGTCTGCCTGAATGCTGGCATGTCCTACCATGATAATAATGGACTAACCTCTGAAACTGTAATCCAGCCTCAATTAAATGTTTTCCATTATAAGAGTTGCCATGATCACAGTTTCTCTCCACAGAAATAGAAAACCAAATTCCTGCAAGAATTCATACAGGTGGTGTACTTGCATACATAGAGAAAAAAATACACATCAAATAAAAATGGCTTTAAAGACAAGAAGAAGAAAGAGAAGTTGCACACAGTGCCTTGAACAATGGAATTAGTTTGCTAGAGATGCTCATTCAAAATTTTCTACACCCAACCTGAACCTCCTAACTATCCAAGAAGCAAATTGGCAAGAGACAGATGAAAATTTAACTAAACAGAAATTTAACCCAGTACCAAAAAAAAAAAAAGCCTCTTGAACTTCCTAACAACTTAAGAAAGATGATGAGTTAGTGAGGAAATAAATTCTATACATTTCTCAAGACATTCTGTATATGTGCCTTTTAAAGGTGGGTACAGGAGGTAAACACGGTGTGCAGAAGCATGAGCTATAGCAAGCAGGGATTTTTTTCCCTGATAAGTACTTGGAAATCTGTCATTAATATTAGATCTACATGCAGATAACTTAATGTGTCCTGAATAATTGAATAAAGGTGAATCATTTCTCATTCCTAGTTCTGAATTGTTTCATTGGCATTCATAATTTGTCATATTAGAGAAAAATAACTAATACAGAATTCAGTGAGAAGATGAATAGGAGGCTGTAGTTTAGGATCAAAAGGATTCAGCACCTTTTGTAATGATGGCAGGGCCTCTTTACTGGACAATCAGGACATTCTAAACCTGAGTACAATGAACAAGTCCCCATACAAAGACAGGAGACACTTGTAGATTAGGAGGAATAAAACTAGCAAACAAACAATCTGTGCACCTCTACTTTCTTCTTCCCTTCCTGGTCAGACATCACTAGTCGGTCGCGTTCTAGTATAGACATGTATCAGTAATGAATCATGAAAATTTATCTTCTAATGTATGAGGGCTTTTGTCTGACATTACCAGTTGATTATTGGCAGCAAATAAGATTTTTAAAAGTAAAATATTAAAAAATAAAATATTCTGTTTCTTTCTCAAATTATGGATGCATATTGGATGATTCTTCCCATATAAACGGTCTTTTTGCCCCAGAATTGCTTTTTCTTCCTTTACCTAAATAAGTATAGAAATAAAAATATGTAAGAATTGATGAAAGTAAACTACAAGCTGCCTAGCAGGATTAGTGTCAAACTCACTACATGCAGTTAGGGGCTGGAGGGTTTGTTTGCTTCCTTGGTTCCTTTCTTTTTCCTTTTCTCCTTCCTTCCTTCCTTCCTTCCTTCCTTCCTTCCTTCCTTCCTTCCTTCCTTCCTTCCTCCCTGCCTGCCTGCCTGCCTGCCTGCCTGCCTGCCTGCCTGCCTGCCTTCCTTCCTTCCTTATTTATTTATTTGTATGTTATTTGTATTAACTATTTTGCCTTCGTATATGTATGTGTAACATGCTTTGGGTTCGCTTTCTAAAGTTCTACCTCTACCAGTATTAATGGCACTTCAGAAAAAACAATATTCTCATTTTCTCCCTTTTTTTTTTTTTTACTGCCTTCTCTCCCTCATATCCTCCCTAGCCACTCCTAATTCTGGCATAAGACTACCTAATTAGGGAAAATTACATCAGGTAGCAACTTGACTTTTTTTTTCTTGACTTCACAATCCACTGTAGACTACAGACCTTTAAAGCAACTTCTCATTTAACATTCAGAATCAAAATTAAATTTTACCATAATCAAAATACATAGATTTGATGATTCACTTTCTTCACACCTTTCAAAGTCTGATCTCTTTTGAGAAGGAGATCAACACATCCTAAAGATAATTAAGACCCTGTCACTGAGAAGCGGTTACAGGCAGCACCCACACACATTTCTTAATGTGTAAGGAAAAGTGAAAAATTACTTCTTTTTATGAGGATAAAATTTTCTACATCCAAATGTCCTGTAACTTTCATTTAACCAGGCTCTTTTCTGAAAAATACAACTAAGATACATCACATATAGAAGAATTATTTATTCTTCAATTTCATAAAAAGAATTTTGAAATGGCAGCTATCTCTTTATTTTCCCAGTTTATAGGTTCCTTTCCTTTTTACCCATTAAATTACCTTCAAGAGCCTACCTAAAACAATTATTCTAGGCTGTTTAGGAGAGAACTCTATATTTAGACAATAAGAAAAGAAAGGGCCTGGGGTAGAACTTTTCAAGTTTTGTTCATTCCAAGAGTATAAGTTGAAAGTGCACTGAAATAAAGTCTTCAGTACTGTCTCCTGATTTGAGTCAGGAATTATGACTTGAATGTGCCTGTCAATTCTAATATTGAAATTTAGTTGTTATCATGATTTGGTCATAAATGTTCTGCTCTCATGAATTAATGCTGTCACTGTGGAGAAGGGTTAATAATCAAGAGAGAAGTTTTGCTATGTGAAGCCCACTTTTGTCCTATCTCCTCTCCCATATGGGTACGATAGTTCTCTTACCATGTTTTAGTATAGTACAAAAGACCTGAATAGATTTCAGGTATCATGGTTGTAAAGTCTCGGCCTCTACAAGTATGAACCAATAAACTTCTATTATTTATAATTTACTGACATATCGGCAGCAGAAATAGCAGGTTTTAAGTGTGGCCTGAGAATCTGTATTTTCTATAAGCTTGCAAATCACACAGATGTGCTTGGTATTCAGACAACATTTGCATAATGAAAACCAAGAAAACAAACTGCAACAGGTGATTGGATGCTGGGTAGAGTTTGCCTATGAGAGTTACAGCCCATCATGTTAACATTGCATTTGATTCACAAACATGTCTTAGGCATAATGTTAAATTATAAAGCCATTGTACATGTACATGTTCCTTATTTCTTCTGGTTCTTAAAAAAACAAGGTTACTATACATTATCTATGTCGCAGAAGAAAAATAGACAAATTATAAAGCTAGATTGTGAACTCTGACTTAGTGATAGAACCTGGAATGGGGGCACATATTTTTTTATTTCAAATCAATTATTTAATTTATACTAAAAGTATACGCCTATGTATGCTGGGCATAGTATTCGGAGGCTTCCACCTGCCATTCTCACTACTAACTTTGTTCATACACTGGCAAAAGCAAAGTTGTAAAAGACCATTGCTAGAGAAAGGATCAAATTTTTCTGATTTTGTACAAGTCCTTTAGGATCAACTAAGATGAGACAACAGATGAGAAAAGACAGGATCAGGAATTCTTTTCAGCGAATAGTATAGCCTCTCCTTCACTTAAAAAAAATGAAAACATTCTGTCCCTGATGGGATATCAAAAGTCACTTAATTGTTGTTACTCCATGCCAGGAAAGAAACACTGTCAACTCAGCAATAAAAGTAACCTACCTTGGGGGATGTAAAAGTACATTTTAGTTTGCGTGGTACTCTTTCATGGGCCATTTCAGTCCATTCAGAAAACATATCATCACGGTAACCCAGGGAAACATCCATGGAAACTTCTGCATTTTCTCCTGCAAGAGAAAAAATGGACTATTTATAAGTAATTTTGTGAAAAATACTTTTTAAACAGCCCAACATTTTCACAGGCTCTTCCATGGAATCAAAACAAACAAGCAAACAAACAACAACAAAAACCAAAAAAAAAAATGCCCAAAACAACAACAAAAACCCAAAAAAAGATATTATTATCAAACCTAAACCTAAAGATTGAGGTCACAGTACTAAAATCTAGTATGGATTCTGGATCTTCTCCCATAGTCATTCTGTGAGTCAAGAACTTCTATTTAAGCTCTACCAGTAATAAAAACTTCATTCTCTCTGAGGCAGCACAGTTGCTCAGAATCTGAATCATAATTAGAACTTATTTTCCTGTAACTTGCACTGCTGGTGTAAAATATTCCTGTAAGAGCCACATGGGAGTTGTTGTACCTAATAGTTCACAAAAAGTGCCTTAGATACTTGATAATTATCATAGTTACTTTGCTTGTTTTTATTTTTGTTTCTTTTTTTTTCTCCATACTCTTCTTTTCATTGGAAAACTATTTTCTTTGAAAGAATAGGGCAGGTCTTACACATGGACAAAGTAAACTCACCCTACTAAAGAGTCCCACTGTCCTCCTCCATTCTTCAAAGGCTTTGAAGATTCCTAGGTGATTCCTAGGAGAAATATGCACTCTCAGAACCTACACACCCAATGTCCTACTTCTGTCTTGTGTTACTCTGGAAATACTCTTCTTGGACAACTCTGATCTTATTCTCAGTGTTTATGTGTTTTTCTCCAAAAACAGGCATCCAAGAGGAATGAAACAACCATTTGTGTGGTCAATAATGATCAAAAGGCTGTTGTTCACAGAAAGACATACACAGCACTAGATCTCAGAGTCTGGGGTGCCTTCGCACAAGCAACAAAGGCTGTTTCTCTCTATATGAGATGAGTAGGAGATGAAAAGGGTTGAAAGGGCTTCCTAATCAATCATATTCTTAAGCATAATTTTAAGCAGTCCAAGAATCATACATTCAAAACTGGTATTCCAGTTCATTAGGAAAGTAAATCTGTTGTAATCAGAAAGTAGAATATATCTGGCTGAACAGTTTATTGGTCAAATGTATCACTGTGAAATATATCATGAAATGGTAGGTATGCCTTCAGGGAAACTCCTACCCTGGGCCCCACAAAAAAAAAAAAAAAAAAAAAAAAAAAAAAAAAAAAAAAAAAAAAAAAGAATAGCAATAGGCCTAGGTAGAGAAGATATTTCAGGCAGAGTAAAGATCAGATAGAATTAACCACTGGCCTGGCCCCAGCTTTAACAATTCTTCTAATCTACTGAGAATGTTCAAAGGAAAAGCAATAAAAAATTACACATTATATTATTATACAACTACCCTATTTTAAGTAACAATAAGTTCTGAGGTTTATTTAAATTAACTAATTTAATTTTCTATCAACTCTCATAACTAAACATTGATATATCCTTTATTAATAAGTAAACTGAGGCTTTCAGATATTAAATAATGGCATAAAGACATATTGTTGATATTAACATGAGAAAGATAATGATCCTAAAGTAGCCTTAAAAGGAAAAATATTGACTGAGAGTAAAACTCAGTGGCAGGTTCTACGTTTCAACCTTAAAACTTCCAGAGAGGGGGGAACAGGGAAGGAAGGAAGGAACGAAGGAACGAAGGAAGGAATGAATGAACAAAGGAAGGAAGGGAAAAATAAAAACTCTCCATCATATCATTTATCCATTTCTTTTGTGGTTTTGCTGCAAGAGTAATGATAATAATTAATTTGCTTCACTATAAGTATTCCTGTTGCTATATATATTTTTTTAAGATTTATTTATTTATTATATATACAGCATTCCTTCCATGTATGTTTGCATGCCAGAAGAGGGCACCAGATCTCATTATAGATGGTTATGAGCCACCATGTGGTTGACCTCTGGAAGAGCAGTCAGTGCTCAATCTCTGAGCCATCTCTCCAGCCCCTGCTATATATATCTTAAGACATTATGTTGTATATATTAAATGTGCCCAGATATTTCTAAAGATTATCACTTTGTCTAACTTGTCATTCTCAAATCAGTCACAGAACACAACTTTTATATGAATCATCCTTAGACCTGCTATTCCTACTACTTTTATTAGATAAAGTAGTAGAATTCAAGAAAATATCTACCAGCAAAATTAATCATGCTTCATGGAAGAGCTACTCAACTCTGATCAAAGCTTTCTACTGTGTTCCCAGAACGGAAAAGGTTCAAAAGTATCACTGAAACCCTCTAGCCCAAGCATGGAGTCAAAATATGTTGAACCAAAACAATACCTTTTCTATGAAGAGCTTGAGAATTGCAGTGTAAGTCAAAGAGCACCAAGTTGGAAGCCTGGGAATACGAGTGACCATGGTTCTGTCTTTTATTGCATACATATATAGTAAAGAGAGACTAAGGTGGGTGGAGAATGAGGTTGTCTAAGGAGAAAACACTATGTGTTCCTTCAGTAGCCCATGTGAACTGGTACTGAACCATTTTACCAGACTGTCTTGTGTTGTCAGGGTTTCTGTCCTGCCTGGTTCCTGCAATCGCTAAGTCCTAAAGAAATCATACAGAGGCCTACATTATTGTAAACTGATTGGCCCATCAGGCTTCTTATTAACTCTTATAACTTATATTACCCCATTATTCTTGTCTATGCTAACCACATGGCTTGGTACCTTTTTCAGTGAGGCACTCACTCACATCTTGCTTCCTCTGTGGCTGGATAAAGGACTACGTCCTCTTCCCAGAATTCTCCTGTCCTCTTTGACCCACCTCTACTTCCTGTCTGGTTGTCCCGCCTATACTTCCTGCCTGGCTACTGGTCAATCAGCGATTATTTAAAATATAATTGACAGGATACAGACCAATGTCCCACAGCAGTCTTGGTTTTTAAAAAGAAAAAAAAAAAACAGAAATTAAGTTTTTGGGTTTTTTTGTTTGTTTTTCTTTTAAAATAAGAGTCTGTTTAGAGTTGAGCAGCTTTTCCATATAGAATGCTGCCTGGGTGTCTTTTGAACTCTGTTTTCTTAGGCAAAGCTGGACTTGGAGTGATATGAAAATTTAATGAGGAAATTAAAGACTCACCTCTGACATTCACTATTGTGCTCCTCAACAACTTATGAAATCTCTTCCCAAAATATGAAACATGGACACATATGAACATGTGTTAAAGAAGCTGCTGTTCTTATGAAAAATTGAGAGAAACAGCCTAATTTTTTTTTTTAAATTTAGCAATCTTGTTACTAAAAACATTTTTCCTGCTGATAATCCAAGTGCCTGTTATGCCTTAATTTTACCCATTATCTACTTACACTCTACATAGTTGTGGACAAGGGTGCTATTTTTCTGTGTAGGAAGAACTCAGAAAGACAAAGTTCCCAAAACATTGCAATGACTGTATGTCCTGGCTTATAGCCTCAGCATTTTACAATTTTTTATTTGTATATTTGAAATCCAGAGATACAGGATAAGTGGCTGTAACAATAACCCTTTGGCTCCCTACCTGGACTCAATGTTATGGTTCCCAGGATAGATGCTTCTCATGTTATAATAGAACTCATCCCTTAGGATTGTATGACCTCTAAATAGTCACTTCATGGAAATTGCTTAGAACAGTGCATAAAGCATGAAGGGCAGAAATTTCTGTCATCATTTTATTGAAGGAAGTGAAATCCTCATATCTACATTTCATCAGTATAATAGCAGGTGAGAAAAATACGGAGCTTCCCTCCAAACCCATTAAAGCTTTGAAACAGGAGAACACTGTGCAAAAGAAGTCAGTAAAGCTGTGTTGCTTGCTGTTGAACTATTTTATCTTCTGCCTTTCAATGGAGTAGGAAATCTTGTTCAGCTTTAATGACTACATTGCATATAATAAAACATTGGTCACATGGCTTCTGGGCTACTGCTTGGGCAATACTACCTGACATCTTGTAGACATAATTAAGACTGCATAACCTATTTGAATTCCATGGGAGACAAGCAAGAAGGCCAAGTCTACATATACACTGGGAAAAGCTACCTATAAAATAAAGACTGATTATATCAGTTTAATGGAATAAGGGCATAAGGTATTAGCATAAATTATGTGTAGATCTTAAATCCATGGTTTTGCATTCCTCTTCTGGATTAGCCCTTTAGTGTGGAATCCCATCATTCCATTCTGCTGTGTAAATTTCATGTTTTTCAAACACATTTGTGTTGGTGAAAATTCATTTCAGAATATAGGAAAAGGAACTAGCTATGAAATGTCACTATGATTCATTCAAATTACTACTTACATCAGGTTAAGGGATGGGACTCTTACATGAAGAAATTTACAAGACTTTGTAAGAAAAATATGGTCTATGGGAATCATCACAGACAGAAAGATCTCAGAAAGATCAGTAACCTTCCACACTAGGAAACATGGACTATAATTCCTCAGTGGGGTTTTATACTAGTCACACTGCCCTGCTCTGCTAAGAAGTGAGATGGCAATGGGTAGACGTATGGTGTGGGACAATGGTCTGTATTCTGTCAATTATATTCTAAATAAACACTGATTGGCCAGTAGCCACGCAGGAAGTATAGGTGGGACCACCATACAGGAAATAGAGGTGGGTTAATGAGAACAGGAGAATTCTGGAAAGAGGACGCAGTTCTTTACCCAGCTGCAGAGGAAGCAAGATGTGACGGCCTCACTGAAAAAGGTACCGAGCCATGTGGCTAGCATAGACAAGAATAATGGGCTAATATAAGTTATAAGAGTTAATAAGAAGCCTGAGCTAATGGGCCAGTTTACAACTAATATAGACCTCTGTGTGATTTCTTTGGGACTTAACAATTGCGGGAACTGGGCAGGACAGAAACTCAGACAACAAAGGTGGATGACAAAGAGCTATACAGAAGCTAAATACACTCCAATAACCAAAAACAGATAACTGACAAAGGCTTGGTTTCTGTATATGAGTGATGTGAGCAATAGTGATGGAAGCCATCATCTGATTGCTTCTCACTCATGCTTCACTGTTCAAATCTAGTACTAGACAAGCAGATGGTACAAAGACACAAGCTGGATGTGCAATGGTGCTAGTGTGCATCCTATCTTCAATCTTCTCATCTAACATAGCAGCCATCACTTAACTCCCTATACATCTCTCCACACCTAGGAAATATAGAAGCATAGGGCATTTTGCCCTCACAAGTCTGGCATACATGGCATATGTATAGCATACACAAGTTTCCTTTCCATCCAGCAACAGAAGAGTTAGGCCATACTACTGACCAATTAAGTGAAAAGAAAGGGGGAAATTAAGAAATAATTATTATATGGTGTCAAAAACTTTTTTAGTTTTCAAAAAAAAAAAAAGCCTTGATTTACTTGGGCTTTTGCCCTGGGAAAAAAGGTACAAAAAGTTTTCACTCATGTGCATTCTCACATTTCCAGTTACACGTGGTTGTTTGGTAACCTCAGATGGAAGTAACTCAGACCAGCCAGCTTTCAGTCTCCAACAGACATATAATCTGGGGTTATTTGTGCCAGCACTCATTCTCTAATCAAAAGCTCCCCGACCTGACTGGTATTTTCCTGATGCTTTCAATTAAGAAAATAACAAAACCAACCCTGTCTTATATCTATGGAATGTCTGGCAAAACTGGACTCGGCTAATTATAAATTTGGCCCTGCCTGTGTTATTAAGATATCCTCCAGGGTTGGGTGTGAACCGTTATACAAATGAATGAGCATGATTATTTAACAAACCAGGCAACAGTCAATTTCCTATATCTCTCTATCATCTTTCTCCATCCTGTCAAACAGTATTGTGGAGAAGTATTTCCATTTCTATATTCTGATGCATTATCTCTTGGCTGTAATTAAAAAGTCTACAAATGCAATATGACAAGGACAAAGGAATAAAACATTTCTTATGTCTAGTACTTTATAGAGATACTCCTTTTCAGGAAAAAAAAAACATCTATCTTTTCTTATTGCAGTCAAGGCAGCAACTCAATGAAGACTGAGCAATTGGAAACACTATTAGCTGTGTGTAGAGTGATGAATCTGAAGTGCCACAGATCATGGAGAAACCAAACAATTCACATCGTCAATTCTTTCTCATTCTTTCAGACTTACTCCATTTCTCAACTTCTCACACAACTACTACCTATGGCCTAATTGAGATTTTTCACACAGCAATCAGAGAGGTGTCTTCTAAAATACTGTCAGTGGCCCATATCTTTAAATCCAGCACTTGAGAAGCTGAGGTAGGCAGATATCTGAAGTTTGAGGCTAGTCTAGTCTACATAACAAGTTCTAGCTAGCAGGGACTATATGAGAGACTTTAAAACAAAACTAAACATACTTTCAATTCTTTATACCATCTTCAGTCTAAAATGAAAACTCTACAAATAGCATACTAAGATATTATCTGGTTCCTCTATTGTCTCTTCTCTTAGTTTACTCAGGCTGTCCCTTCTTCTACAACATTGGCAGATGAAAAGATGTCAGCTCTAAAGACAATCTGGGATCTCAGCACACCTTGCCACCTGAGAACAGTGCAAGACTGGGAACATGTCTAAACTTCTCCAGTTATGAAATGAGAGTTATAGTAAAACATCTCATAAGGCCATAAGAAATAAAGAAGGCAATGTATGCCAATTACTTGACAGAGCCTCAGAATATGCGTGCCACTATTTCAATGCTGTCATTTGGGCACACTACACTCACCTCACTAGCACACCAAATTTCTAAAAGGAAACCCCTTATACACA
Organism: Alexandromys fortis; assembly: GCF_014885135.2. NCBI lineage: Eukaryota > Metazoa > Chordata > Mammalia > Rodentia > Cricetidae > Alexandromys > Alexandromys fortis. The sequence goes on from NW_026067948.1 coordinate 65,741, forward strand.
GTGAACTACAAATGACTGGAGATAGGGTTTATTTAGCACCTTTGCTCGTATCAAACTGATGCCTTCTTAACTTCAAGAACTGCATCTTAGTCATTTCTGTTTTCTTAGTTCTTCATACTTTACCTGGTATAGGAGTTCCTTCTGTTTGTGTGTTGCTTTCATTGGTTAATGAATAAAGAAACTACCTTGGGGGAGCTGGAAAGATGGCTCAAAGGTTAAGAGCACTGACTACTTTTCCAGAGGTCCTGAGTTCAATTCCCAGCAACCACATAGTGGTTCACAGCCATCTATAATGAGATCTGGTGCCCTCTTCTGGCATGCAAGCATATATGGAAGGAATATTGTATATAAAATAAATAAATAAATCTTAAAAAAAATCTTTCTAAAAAAACTGCCTTGGCCTAGTTGATAGGTCAGAACTTAGGTAGGCGGAGAAAAACAGAACTGAATGTTGGGAGGAAGAAGGGAAGAGACAGAGAAGCCATGGATCCTCTGCCAGAGATGGATGCCTGTTAGAATCTCTGATAAGCTACTGCCACATGGCAATACACAGATTAACAGAGATGGGTTAGCCAATAATAAGTTAGAGCTAATGGCTAAGTAGTGTTTTAATTAATACAGTTTCTGTGTGGTTATTTCGGATGTAAGCTAGCCGGGTGGACGGGACAAACAAGGGACCCTCTCCTTACTATAAACCAACGAGAGAAACACATTTTTAAAGCATACAGAAGAATATCCTACATAGCCTACCAATACTTTCTTATCCCCAATCCTACCTCCATATACATTCATGCATATATTCATATGCAACACACATTTGCATACTTCATAAAAGTATGTTTGTCTAATTTGACCTGTAATTAATTCCTGTGATTTTTTTTAAAGTATTTATTTATTTATTATGTATACAATATTCTGTCTGTGTGTATGTCTGCAGGCCAGAAGAGGGCACCAGATCTCATTACAGATGGCTGTGAGCCACCATGTGGTTGCTGGGAATTGAACTCAGGACCTTTGGAAGAGCAGGCAATGCTCTTAACCACTGAGCCATCTCTCCAGCCCTCCTGTGATGTTTTGAATTAAAATGACTCCGCAGGCTTAAATGTTTGAATAATTGGTCACAGTTAATGGAGTTGTTTTAGTAGATTTAGAAGGAATAGGTTTGCTAGAGGAAGTATGTCACATAGGCTTTGAGGTTCAAAGCCACATGCTATCCCCAGTTTTCTCACTCTAGGCTATGCTTATGGTTCAGGATGAGAGCTTTCAGCTCCTGTTCTTGCTGCCATCACTTTTGGTTGCTGCTATGGTTCTCTGCCATGACCAACTCGGATCCTCATGGAACCATAAGTCAAAAAACTCTTCCTTCTATAAGTTGCCTTTGTCAATTATTTTAACCACAGCTAAAAAATAAGTAATGAATAGAGTTCCCAGTTACATACTAAAAAAAAAAAAGTATGTGTTCTCTAGATCAGGAAAAAGAGTGGCTTGTGAGGAAAGTGATTAATTCTCTTTTCTGGATAATAATATGGGGATAATGTATTAATGTTCTGCTAGAAAGTGCCAGTGGGGTTAAAGGGAAAAAAAGAAAATGTAGTTCCAGAAGCTATAAACCAACAACTTATTTGATCTAGTGCCTAGCTAAGGTTTTGTGCTTAAATGAAACAATAAAATGGGTCTGCAGGACACAGAAATTATGTAATAGATAAAACTTCTTCTAAGAGATTCCAGAGAAGAAAAATTGTGCAGCATTCTTCCGGATACAGCAAGACTTGACAATCTATTCAACCTGGCTTGTTAAAACTAGAGGGAAATCAGATGATAAGACAAAAACAACAATTTGCACTGCCACTGAGGGGGCAATAATATTCCTCTAAAAGTTAAATGAATTTCTTTTTCCTCTACCAAATATTTCCAAGCATCGACTGGTTCTATAAATACTACTAAGGATAAAAATGGATAAGCCAAAATCATTGCCCTCAAATTATTCACAGTAAATTGGGAAAATCGAAAACTGAAACAAACCTATGTATACAAGTATCTCGAAGTGTTTAAAGGCATTTGGGTTAAGCAATGAAGCACAGAAAGTGTGACTTTCAGAATAAACTCATCCACAGTGATATCTACCTACTAATCACAGGACAATAGTTCAAGAAGTAATGGAGTAGAAACAACCATGGATAAAGGAAGATGTACATCTAAAAATCCATATAAGCATAAAGAAGCAATAAATGGTCAGAGAAACTAATTCAATATGGTGGGGATAGAAGAGTTGCTAGAAGGAATAAAGGACTGAGCAGCTGGGAGAGTCTGATAACTAAGAGTCCGAGTTACACTGAATACCATGGTATTCTCCCTAGAAAGATATTGAAGCAGGCCAGATTGTGATGGAGCACGCCTTTAATCCCAGCACATGGGAGGCCAAGGCAGGCCATCGAATTTCTGTGAGCTTGGTATATAGAGCAAGTTCAAGGAAAACCAAGGCTACACAGAGAAACCCTGTCTCAAAAAACCAAAACAAATAAATAATTTTAAAAAATTGAAGCATTCCTAGCAGCAACATAAAAGACAGACCTGGATTTAGGCACAAAGGATGTTGGTTAGAGAGCTATACAAGAAAAAAAAAATCACAGTCCATTGTATTTCATAGCTCTGTTTATTTAATTAAAAAATATAGTAAAAGAATAATTTGCAAGGAATTTGAACTCAATGATCATCTTTTTTTCCCATATAACAAAGCTAGAGAAAACAGAACTATTCAAGCCAGCAAGTATTAAAACAAGGAAAACAAATGTGGTCAGACTTATTCCTATATGACCATAATCATTATTCAAGCCAAGAGAAAACAAACCTGATAACTGAGGGATGGAAAGACACAGTGGCTACCTGTTTTCTCCCCAGGACAACACATACAGTGTACAGAGCACTCAAAATAGCTGATTTGGTGGTTGTAAAACTCTCTCTCTCTCTCTCTTCTCTCTCTGCAATTAGAGAAGAGAGCTTTATTCACACTGAATCTAAAAATAGACAATGGCAGTGTTCACAGACTGACAGCTGCATTCTCATACTGTAACCAAGGAAGGAAAGAGATGGCTAATTTAACTCAACAACTTCCAAAACAAACAGTGCAAAAGGAGCCCAGGACAAAGAAAAAAAACATGAAGGTCAGATGTTCAAAGGCTGCAAAAACAGCAGGGTAGCTGCATAGCAATTCATTAGGCTGTCCCAAATTCTGATGTGACCAGTGAAGTATTTTATCAGATCTGTCCACAGAACTTCAGGACAAAGCTCTAGCAGATGCAGTTGCTACAGGGATCAAGGGAAGACCAGTCATGAGGATTGAAGCTTTTCCATCTGACTTTTTCTTATATCACCTGAACAGTCAAAACTAAAGAACTACTTGAGGTTTTCTCCATAGGTGCAGGTCACCCCCACCCCACTATATCTAAATTACACATTATATTTTAACTACCCCGAGGCATTTAAAAACAAGAAACCAAACCAATAAAACAAAAACAAACAAACAAAAAAACAGGTCATTGTAAGGGAGAGAAACCAGGTGTCTAGAAAGATCGAAACAGTTCATTCCCTCCCATCAGTCATAAAAATGTGTTTAGTTTTCTTCCTCAGGCACCTTGCCCAGGGAGGGGATTATGGCTCAGCTTCAAAAGAAACAAGGGGATGACTGTGGGCGGGGAGCAGCCTCTCCACAGCTCTCCCACAGATCTGTTCTGGCTCTCAGAGCCCCCGCTAGCCAGCTAAATGTCAGTTCACTGCACCCCAGCATTCTCTCACCACACTGCCTCCATCGCCCCGGTGACTAAGCTGTTTCAACAGCTGTGTTATTACTGGAACCAAGCCAGTGTTACCCACACGGAGTATTTGCTTTGTCCTGTGAATGTGGAAAATTATTGCACTAAAGATTCAGAGTTCTCTTTGCAGATAAGGCCATCCTTTCCTGATCATTCAGCCATATATTCCCTAAACTGAGCTCTGGGGGCAATAGTACAATATTCTGCTGCTACCTGGGTTTCCTGGAGATGGACAGATTCATAACATTGCAAAGAAAGTGGAAGAGACATGTGTCTATTTGAATTAGACAAAAGAAAAAAAATATGAATGTGATCATTGTTGGAGCACCAAAGATGTCAGTTATTGTTCCCTAAATAAAAACCACCAAGGATGATAAGTAGACCTGCCTTTCTGTTCTGCTCTCCAGGGATGCTTTTTCGTTGACTTTCTTGCCTTGCTGGTGATGTCAACACTTCTTTATCTATGTGTGTGATTGAGCAGAGTCTTCCTGAGCCCTCCTTCTATAGCCCTATGCTTCTCTCCCTCCCATTGTTCACAATCATTTGTGTTCATATCACTTCTGAAGCAAGTGGAGTCTGGTGGGTGCCTTGTTCATCTTAATCACTTCACATACCCAGCTTCTTGCGCACTCCTGAGCAGGGAAAGTAAATGCTATTTGTTTAATACTCTGTTTATAAATCAACTTCAACTCCCTTATGCAAATGATGATAGGAAAAAGAGAAGGCATTTCCTATAAATGAAAACAATGTCTATTTCTAGAATTCATTCATCGGCATATTAGCCACCACTCCTTTCTAAGTTCTTATAAATCACAGTAAGGCACAATTTCTGATATTAAACTGATGTCAGAAATGTGTTTTCTTATAAAAGTAGTATAGTATTTGAAAAAGAAAGGAAAGAGTAATTTTTAAAGCAAAGTATTTTAGTTTTTATTACATGTAAAATATGTAAACATTTTTCATCCATACAGAAACCAGAAAGAATAACCCATTCATAATCTCAAAGTGAAGAAAATAAATCCTGTTATGGTGAAAAGGATACACACTATACACTCAATTTTGCCAGACTCCAAAGAGCAAGCTGTTTCTCACTATGTCACTGAGTTGCACATCAGGGAAATTAGGAAACTTGTTCCTTACTCTAGGAAGGCCTCTATTCACCGTTCAACTTTTAAAGTCATTTTACATATGGTATTCTCTCAATAAATTATGATGTTGGCTCATATTATTACTAAAGTACTTTATTCATAGTTCATGAAGGAAGAAATCTAAAACACTATCAACTCTTTAACTTCCTTTTTTATTTAAGAAACTGGGGTAAAAAAAAAGGAAGAAACTGGGGTAAAAACAAATAACTATATAGCCATTCCTATCTTCAGGGCATTTACAATTGCAATTGAGTGATAAGTGATAAAAACCGGAATCTGATTAATATTGAGTGGCAAGTAGCAAATAAAAAAACAACAGAGCCTCAGATTCATGGCCATACATGAAAACAAAACACCACTGTCATAATCATAAAAGGAAAGAATAGATTTCATACACATCCTCATGCTGTATCTTGCAAAAAAGCTACAGACTGAAGTGATCTCCTCTACTCCACAGAAAATCTTTGTTTATTATCTGCTCCACAGACAAGACTTGGAAAAGGTTTAAACTCACCTTTTCTTCATCCCCTTGAATTGGGGATACAGATGAGAGCAGGCAGCCAGGAGGAAAATGATATGGCTGGAGGTTCCTGACCCTCAGACTCCTACCAACAGAGGTGCCTGAGAGGCAGCATTTAATTGTGTAAAAACCAGCCTATCTCTCCTCTTATCTTTATCCTCTGTGATGAAAAACCACAATTACTGGCATCCTCTGGAATCCGAATCACTCAGCCAGTAGTAACAGTGATGGCTGTGCCTGTAGTTTAAAGCAAAGGGAGTGGGGTTTCACTAGCCTCTGAAGCCAGCACAGTGTGAAGCTAGCCTAGCTCAGCTTGGTAACTTCTCCTATTAGAAAGTTCACAAGTAGCCTCCCGTCAAAATTACCACCAAGTGAGAGATCTAGACAAAAAAGAAATGCAGTCTCTAGCTACTGTCTAATTAAAGGACAAGCAGGTCTCTAATTTTGAATCTACATTTCAGTTCCACATTACATATATAATTTTCAATTTTTTCCAGTAGGATTAAACTCACAATTTCTTAGTCAAAAAGATCATATTAGTAACACACTGAAAAGCCCTGACATCTTTCAGTAGTTTATCTTTTATCTCCAATACAGACATATTTCTATAGCCTTATAGATGGGTCACTGTTGTTTGGAGTGAGCTATTTTTTTTTTTTTTTTTTTTTTTTTTTTTTTTGCTGTGGGTGTCAGGTCCCATGAAACCTGAGTCACAGACAACTGTGAGCTGCCATGTGGGTTCTGAGAATTGAACCCAGGTCCTCTGAAGAGCAGCCAGTACTCTTAACCACTGAGTCATTTCTCCTGTCCCTAAAGCACTTTTTTGGTTTTGCTTGCTCCTTTGTTTGTTTTTTAGGGGGTGGTTTTTTGAGACAAGGTTTCTCTGTTCATTAGTCCTGGCTGTACTGGAACTGGCTCTATAGACAAAGCTGGTTTTGAAATCACAGAGATATGCCTGTCTATTCCAGAGCATTTCCCTCTTTCTATCTAATCAAAAAGGAAAGTTTTTACTTTGACATAGTAAAGTTACATATAACAAAACAGTTTTCAGGAAAGAATTATAGTTACAATATCTAGTCTATTTGTACTTGGAAAAAATTAAAGAAAATATCACTTATTCTACCTTTGCAAGACTAAAGTTTCGTATCTAATTTATCTTTTATCATAACTAAAGAAAACTATAATTACAACAATCTAGTCTTCAACTCCATCAAAGATCCCAGAAAGATATTACCTGAATAAACAAGAAGCACATTGTAAGCAACTTCCAAAACTCTAGAAATGACACAGATATCTGATTGCCTAGACAGTCACCCAAAGTTCTTCTGTAATGCTGGGACATTCATCTTCAGCTAACAGGCCTAGAGTATTTAAAGGACTGTCCTACTTATATTGGCAAAGTTCATCAGCCACTTTTCTCTGTGTCCCGCAGAATTTCTGCCAGTTTCTTCTGGGAATCATGAAATTGAAGGACCATCCTACCATGTTTTGGCAAAGTTTAGAGATCATTTTTCTGTGGGTCCTACATATCAAGCAGTCTAGGCAAGAGCAGTTTTTTGCCCAAATGGCTGGTTTTGCCACATTGAAAACAAACTCCAAAATAAGTTTCTTCAATGACCATCATCTTCTTTAAAGTAATTGGTGCTGCCAGGAGCAGACATGTCTCACTGTCAAGAAAAGTCTAAGTTCTTAAAATATTTTAAATGCCATATTCCATAGGTCTTTGAGGTGTTTGAAGATAACCTATGTAATTGAAATATATCTTTGTATACCTAAAAAAACCTAATATGGCTACAAGTTTGACTATTATAGAAGACCATTAATTTGGATTTTTAAATTATATATTATATTTTTAAATGAGCTGCATAAACATAACACCTTAAACAAGAGTAGAAATATACATACAGTATAACAAAATTGATCTTAAATTTGCATCAACAAACTAAAATTCATACAAGAGTAAAATATTTTGAGATTAACAGCTGTTTTTTAAATAAAAGTTGGTTCATTTTCCTCTTATAATTTCTACATAATATCTCCATTTCTTCTTTTAGAAAGAGAATGACTATGATCAATAACAATTTATAATCAACTCCCTTTAAATAAAAACAAGCATTTAAAAACAATACTTTGGGAATTTCAGTGTAGTTCTCTAGACTACTTCCTGTTGATGGGTGGATGCTGTTAATCATATGGGGACCCTGAGGAAATTTGAGTTAATGTCCAAGTCCTTGAAAGACCAGTTACAACATTTGTTGATAGATATCACTTGTCAAGGTTCAGGAGGTCTCCCTTTATCAAACCTGATCCATCTTAACCTGGAAATGAATTCATAGCCTCTGGTTTTCTGTGGAAACAAAAGCAAAACTACTTCTCCAAAGCAATGAATCTTTTAAGTTCCATTTTACAAATTTATTTTTTTGATTTCTGTTTTAAAGTTAAGGTGTTTTAAAAATATTTATATTGATATATTTTATCAGTCTTTCAAACCCATGTCTCCCAGCAGCTGTCTCTTGCCCATCAGTCACCAAAAAATTCAAAATTAACACAAAAATATACAAAATCCAAAATCCTGCGTATTTTCCATCTTTACACAGTTTATTATGTAATCTTTATTATTTTATTTCTCTCTTTAAAGACTTTATTAGATTATTTTTTTAACTATGTATTCCTTTGTATAACTGTTGATACCCTTTCTTTCTTAAGCCTATGCACATTAGAAAACACACTGGAAAATGTTTAGAGTGTTTTCAATCTGGACCTCTTTTACCTGTATCTTTTAGCCTTTGTTGACTGTGTGAACAAATCCTTAAACTGCTAAGCAGTGTGGACCTCTGCCTGAGGCTTTGGTGACTGTAAAATCTAGCCTAAAGCTCATAAATAAGAACTGCATTAAACCTTTCCTAGAGCTCTAGAATGCTGATACTTGTACTGTGGCAGGCATTTTTACTTAGTTTAACATCCTAACTCTTCAAGGACTCAGTGTCCTGCAGAAACTCTTAAAGGAGCTGGCTCCTTTTTTAAAGTTTTCCCAGGTCCTTTGGAAATTCAAGATCCTCACTTTGAGGGCTGGAGAGATGGCTCAGTGGTTAAGAGCACTGACTGCTCCTCCAGAGGTCCTGAGTTCAATTCCCAGCAACCACATGGTGGCTCACAGCCATTTATAATGAGACCTGGCTCCCCTCTCTGGCTTGTGGGCACACATGGAAGAAATGCTGTACACATAATTAATAAATAAATATTAAAAAAGATCCTCACTTTGCTATGCTATTTGTAATTGGAGGTTTCTCTCCAGCCTGTCAACTCTCAAATAATCACTCAGAGATTTAATATTACTTATAAATGTTTGGCCAGATGACTCAGGCTTATTATTACCTAACTATTACAATTAAATTAACCCATATTTTTTAATCTATGCTTTGCCATGTGGTTTGTGGCTGTTACCTCATTTTGTACATGTCTTAGTTCCTTGGTTCCTGGCTGGCAACTGCTAGACTCCATTCTTCTTTTCCTGTATCTCTGCTTGAATTTCCCACCTAACTCTATCCTGCCTTTCATAGGCCAACACAGCTTTATTTATCAACAAATAAGAACAACACTTATTCACAGTGTACAGAAAGATCACCCCACAATAGGGCCTAAGCTGTTCTTTAATTCTTTTACAAGTTGGAAGCTTAACTTGTGAGGTCTTGTCCCAAGTTACCACTCCCTTTCTTCCATCTCTTAATTTGTTTATCTCCTTGAACACAGGATTTATCTCCATTCTACTTCTTGGTGCCTCTTTTTTCCTCAAACTGTATAGTTTGCATTTCTGCTTTCTTAGCTTGCTCTTTTTCATTATAGCTCTTCATTGGAGGGATCACTAATAACTATACAACAGAGTCTATACTAGGTCATTTTGAGATTTCTTCTGCCCACAGAATTGACCTAAATCTCTTCACTTTAACCTCCTTAGACAAAGACAGACTCGTTAGACAAAGAGTAAAAAATAACCACATTCCTCACCAAAATATCACAAGAATGATTTCTAGCTTACATGGTAATATTCTTCTCCTTTGAAGCCTCTTGAGCCAGGCTCCCATAGCTCAAATCATCCTCAGCACACTGTCTTCCATGTTCCTACTAGTATGGCCTATTAAACCCCATTAAAGGCCAACTCCCAAAGTCCACATTCCTCTAAACAAAAGCATGTTCAGTCCTATCATAGCAATAGCCCAGTCCATGATAACAACTTTTATCTTAGTTAGGATTTTATTGCTGTGAAGAGACACCATGAACAAAGCAACTCTTATAAAGGAAAACATGCCATTGGGGCTGATTTAGTTTCAGAAGTTTAGTCCATTATTGTCATGGCAAGAAGAATGGCAGCATACATTCAGTGCTGGGGGGAAAGCTGAGAGTTCTACATCTTGATTCATAGGCAGCGACTGAAATACACTTCCTTCAACAAGGCCAAGTCTACTCCAACAAGAACACATCTCCTAGTAATATCATTTCCTACAGACCAAACATTCAAATACATGAGTCTATGGGGGCCACACCTATTCAAACCACAACACCCTTCATCACAGAAACTTTTCATTGCAACAGATTAAGAATATTACAGAAAACTATAACTGATCAAAATGTAGATTGCAAGAGATCATATGGTTCCCAGTTCTGACTGATACATCTACAACCTAATTGCAGAAGAAGGGATAGAAAAAATGAAAGACTCAGAGGAATAGGATTTTTCTGTGAAATTGTATCTCCTAGTAATCAAAGAGGCTATGCCCATGAAGTATCAACAACATGACTGCCTAAATGAAATCTGAACAATGAAGGCACCAATGAACACAGTAAAATAGAAAAGGAGAACATCATGGGGTCTCAATGCTAGATAAAGAACCATAGGTAACTGGGGAATGCTGAGACTGGGAGAAATGGTCTTCCCCAGGGATAATCCCTTCAATTGGTTATCCAATACAAAGTGATCAGCCCTGAGATCTTACACGTGAAGGTAATCCTATACAGGCTGAGGCGATTGTATTCATGTGTTTACTTAACAACCTTTTATAAATTGAATGGAATAAAATTTAGAAATGGATTGTCAACTTCCAAACTTTCACATAAACTTACCAGAAGCTGTGATTTATTTTATTAAATAACTTTAATGCTGAAAATGAAATCAATTATTGGCCAGGCATTTTACACAACACAAAAGTCAGAGTATCAAATGATCTAGTTTTTCTCACATCCTAATAAACAATATAAGCTTTAAAAGCCTAAGCATTGCACCAAACAATAATTGCTATGGCAACAAGTTGTTATTCCTAGCAAAGCATCACCTTTCAGTCAGTTGTAAACATCTCAGCCATTAATTTAACCATGCAAGCAATATGTAAGTAGTTGTTACCAGAATTAGTGCCACGGGTTATTAAAATGTTTCTTTGAATAACAAAAGTACTGTCTTTGAGTAGAAAAGTGCCAAGCACCTCCATCGGTTGCTTGGTATCCTTTATTTGTAGGAAAATGATCTGATCCAAGAGACATTTTCACTCATAGCTTCCTACACACATAGTTACAGCCAAAAAAATATAAACATGATCACAAATAGGGAGTTGATCTACCAAGGAAACATATAAAAAAATAATTCAGTTGTGCTACGTTGTCAAAGTAGACATTGCTTAGCCAACAATGGAGTTCATTTATGAAAGAAATGAGAAAACATCTGGGAAGGCACTAAGGCCATGTAACAACTGGAATTTCTTTAAGAATGACTAGGTTTTCAATAAGAATACTTTACTTTATGTGAAAAAATGAGAATGGTAAAATAAGAGGAGATGGGACTTAAGTTATGGTTCATTTAAGACCATGTGTCCAGGATGCATGAGGCCCAGGGCTCTATTGCTAAGACTTAAAAATAAAAAATAAAAGAACATCAGCATGAGCAAGAATGTTAATGGAAGCTGTATCTGGATGTATCCAGAGTATGAAATTGTTTGAGAATGTGGAAATATATACATGTCAGCTCTAAGAAATAAGGCTGTACTGGGTGGTGGTGCATGCCTTTAATCCCAGCACTCAGAAGGCATAGGCAGGTAGACTTCTGTGAGTTCTAGGCCAGCCTGGTTTACAGAGATAATTTCAGAACATCCAAGGTTACACAAAGAAATGCTGTCTCAAAACAAAAAACAAAAACAAAAACAAAAAAAAAAAAGAAGGGAGCTGCAAAAAACCTTTCAAACACAATGGAGAGAATTCTGAGAATTCTGAATTGTAAAGCCTAATTTGTTGGTCATTAAGGATGTTTCACATAGGGACATGACTAAGATTAAAATAAAATTATTTTGTAAGAACTTAATTTCACTAGCCAAGATGTAGGGAAAAAAAGAAAGAAAATGAGCTGAATTTCAAGAATAAGACTTTAATTTTTATATTTTGAAATAAAATTGCTTATTCTTCAAAATTATTTGGTTAATTAGATATTTTTATTCAAATTTTGCACATAAAAAGTGGTTCAGAGATGTTTTATAAGTTATTTAACATTGTAGAACTTTTAATAAATGGTGCCGGAGGGCAGTTCAATGACTCACCAGGCAGAAGTAATTGCTGCATGTGATAGTTTGAATGAGAATTGCCAACACAGGCTCGCATGTTTCAACACTTGGTCCTCAGTTAGTGGAACTGTTTGAAATGAATTATGAGGTGTGGCTTTGTTGCACTAGATGTGACTTTGTTGAAGGAGGTATGTCCCTAGAGAAGGGATTCGTGCCAGGGTACTGTCTCTCTATCTGCCTGCCAATGACAGATCAGGATGGATATGAGCTCTCAGCTATTGCTCTGGCCCCATTTCTGTCTGCTTCCCATCATGATGATCATGGACTAACTTTCTAAAACCTAAATTAAACATGTTTTTTGAAACAGGGTTTCTCTGTATAGCCTTGGCTGTCTAGGAATTCATTCTGTAAACCAGGCTGGCCTTTGCTTCCCAGATGCTGGAATTAAAGCCTTATGCTACCATGCCCAATTTAAATGCCTTCTGTTTTTGTTATAAAAGTTGCCTTAGTCATGGTATCTCTTCACAGCAATAGAATTGTAAACTAAGATACTGCATAAGCCTGATAACCTGAGTTCTATCCCCAGAATCCCAGAGGACAGGAAGAACTATCACTTAATAACTGTTCTCTAACCTCCACACAAGCAACTTTGCATGTGTATACATGTAAGTTTTTAAATCAGGGATTTAAATCTATCTCAGGAGAACTCTTAGGCCAATTCTCATAAGCATTCTATTATAATAACTTATCTGGGCATAAACATGAACACAGGAGACAATGAAAAGGATCAATAGGTCTGACTGTGGGCAATCTCACCAAAACCCAAGTGATCTACACGTAAAATGAAGTAATCCAGATATTTGTATCAAGGGATTTGGAAGATTAAATGAATTGATTTAGATGAAGGGCTCAGAAAGTGCACAGAAAGCAGCAAACAGCTAATAACTGAGTTGTCATCACCATTCACACTCCTAGGAAGAAAATTCCCACAGGTGACCAAAGCAGTTAGGGTACTTACTGATTTGGTTGTTCAACTTGAAAGCAATGTCTAGCTGCATGATAAACAGCATAAACTGGAACCATGGGCTCATCTCCATAGAAGGGAGGGGAATGTGTACAGAAAACACAATGTCATTGGCTTCAATTTCTCTTGGAATTGCTTCCTCAATGTCGCGGATCTTTTCACACTTGTTGGGTCCCCAAGGCACTAGCCATCTTGTCTTATGGTGGTTCTTACGGACATCCACACATTTTATTGACATATAGGGCACTGCTGTTGTCGGTGCTGGAGCTGAAAAGAGAACATTTCCCTGTTTTAGAAAGGAATTCATGGGCGGTGGTGGCGCACCCCTTTAATCCCAGCCCTCGGGAGGCAGAGGCAGGCAGATCTCTGTGAGTTCGAGGCCAGTCTGGTCTACAAGAGCTAGTTCCAGGACAGGAACTAGCTACAGAGAAACCCTGTCTCAAAAAAAAAAAAAAAATTAGAAAGAAATTCATTTTATTAACCACTTCTAGCTAATGCTCTTTTCTGTTGTGCCTTCCAGTTAGTTGTACATTGCCATCTACAGCTGGGAAGCAATGGCTCTCTGACATCCTCCAAACCCAAGTAAGGATCCTCCTGTCATCTGCAGAAGGTCACAAAAGTATTTCCACAAGCCTTCCCCTCCCCCCGTTGTATTTCCAGTTAATTATAGCACACACTTGTAAGCAATCTAATTAAATAGCAGCCTCCATTCAAATCTTTGTCACAAAATTCCAATGTGCCCCAAGAGCTGGGGTACCGAGTAAAGACAATTGCAGAGATAAGTCTCTGAATTTAGATGCCAGGTTTCAGACTGGTTGACAAGTTAGTTATATCTGTGCTAGCCTCAGGATCCTCATCTAAGAGACAAGTTGGCTATCTTCTAAGGTTTATCTTAGTTCTATCATTCCAAACCACTGTCTTTGATGTATAAAAGGAACTATGCTGACCCCAAAGCTCCACTTAGCTTGGTACCTGTCTGAAGACGGATATTCAAAGACTGATATTTCTAAAACAAAATAAATTAATACCAATGTTTATCAAGAGAGAAAATAATATTTGAAATATATATTAAGGAAGCACTGTTTTGTTTCAAAATGATTAATATGACTATAATAGTAAAATTGCAAAATATAATTTGAACAATGATGTTCAGACACGTGTTTTAACATTGCCATTTACTTTAAGGATAAAATTATCATGCATTTAAACCATGCTAATTAAACCTTACCAGATTACTTAACAAATTATTATTGTACAATTAAATAACAATCACTTCAAAGTAAAAGTATGTTTGCAGAGACTAGACCTAGAGACAGGACTTTAGGAATTACCTTAGCTATGCTCTTGTGAGTAAAATGAGGTACACTTAGTGAGATACAATTCATTCTTGACAGGAATTCTTTTGGGAGGGGTTCAAGACAGGGTTTCTTTCTGTAGTCCTGGCCATCTTGTAACTCACTCTGTAGACCATGTTGACCTCAAACTCAGAACTCAGAGATCTGCCTGCTTCTGTATTCCAAGTGCTGAGATTAAAGGTGTACTCCACCACCCACCATTAACAGTAATTCTTAACATCTACTTTCAATGTATAATCACACTAACATCTGTTCTAGGGAACCTATTAAATGAATAAAGCAAGAAATTCTCTATCCTAAATGACTACCACCAAGATAAACAAACAAATTTTATACTCCTTATGCCAAAATGTAGATATTCTCACATGCTCCCAAGCAGTAGCACATCAACACACACCCATGCACAAAACACAAAATACAGATGCAAATACAAACAAACAGGAATGTACATGCATTCACATGACAGCATAGACACACATACAGTCATATAACAACACATAGATGTCTACACACTACACAAACTCTACACACACACACACACACCATGCATAGCAATTCACAGAAACAGACGCCATACAACTGGGCATAGTGTCACACTTCTTTAATCCCAATACTTAAAAATGTTTACTATGGCATAAAGTTATGAATGAATGGTATAGACAGTGTAACAGGATAGTTTTAGAAATTGCAGCAGTTATATATTTCATTCTGGTTCTACAAAATTTAAAAATATTTAAATTTAAATGTTTACATCTTAAGCAGATGAGTATTTAAATGGTTGGCCTGTATTCTCAACTGTATCAAAGACAGAAGAATAGAATTACTTTATAGAATCCACATGGCAAATAAGCAGTTACACTTGGTTTGCATTACTTGCTCAGCTTAGATCCTCTGAATTGAGAGCAAAAAAAGCAATCAAAGTGCTTTGGGACACTGAGTCAAACTCTTATATAGTATGTGAAATACTATTGTAAACATGAAATTACTTTTGGTTAAAGATTGGTGCCAGATTTTTTCTTTTTTGAAAAAATAATAAAAAATGCATAAAAGGCCCTGCAAGACGTTAAGCACATAAAGTCTGTCAGTCATTAGACATGCTAATTAGAAAAGCAACACAATGACCTAAATTGGGATTTAAAAACAATTGATACACACCTTTAGTTTCTACCAGCAAAGAAAGACTGAATCAAAAAGTCTGACATAAGTACATAAAATCACTAATTCTAAGCTATATTTCTGAAAAAAGTCCGTTATTACATAACTCTATGATACTTAAAACAGCGAAAATTAAACTCACATGAAATGAGCACAAAGGCCTCCACAGAAGACCAGA
The DNA here is from genome assembly GCF_014885135.2 of Alexandromys fortis. Classification (NCBI taxonomy): domain Eukaryota; kingdom Metazoa; phylum Chordata; class Mammalia; order Rodentia; family Cricetidae; genus Alexandromys; species Alexandromys fortis. The sequence continues at coordinate 81,469 of NW_026067948.1, forward strand.
TAACTCATCTACTAATGCTCATTGCTCTCCAAACCAGAAATTTAAGGTACATTTCCATGCTTCTGCAGCACCTCAAAATGTATAACTTGTTAGCCAAAAGGTTATGTGGAACATAGTCAAAATCATCTCTAGGGAAAAAGTCAGAGTCACAGTGTACTACCTTTTGTCATGATCACAAAATGCATGATCCCATGCATGAGCATGGGAATCTCTCACAGGTGCCTTGGAAGTCCTCAAAACTGTTTTGGCAGGCTGTGGGTATGAGGGGCAATAAAAGGTAAATAACTGAGTCTACTTTTCAACAAGCAAGCCACAGTACACATTATATGGGAATAAAAGAAACATAAGAGAAGCTACTTTAAGTACAATTTTCTGATGTTGGCTACTTATAACTTATTATCTAGCATCTATTATCTATATATCATAGATGTTCTGATTTTTATCTGTATCATTAGCACTAATAAGGATAAATAATAACTAAGATATGAATTGCAAATCACTTTCATGTTTATTTAAAGAGTTCCATGAAGAGAAAACAAAATATGCAGCTTCTGAAAATACATTAGACTCATCTAAACCTAATTCTCCCAAATTTATTGGATTATTTTGGGATGGCAAGCTAGAACAGACATGACTCTGGGTAAACAACACAGTGTTTCTAGAAGAAGAATATATCTGAAGACTTTTTACAGAAGAATATTAAAAGTTAGAGACAGGTTGGCTTCAAAGCACCCTAATAAATAATTTACTGATAACTCAGATAAGCATATGATAGCACAGTTTGGCTCAGGAAAGGGTGAGTTCTCCATTCACAATAAATTCAGAAAAAAAATGGATAATTAAGAGAGCCAAAACTAAAACAAAGGTTTCATTTGGTCATACCAGGATGATAAATTCTCCTATGTGTATATGCTAGAGGAATGCAGAATTTATTGTGCAGTAAAATCCTGCAGTATATTGATCTCTCTCCACTTTTTTATTTTTTTATTTTTTATTTTTTAAGTTTTTTTGAGACATGGTTTCTCTGTGGTTTTGGAGCCTGTCCTGGAACTAGCTCTTGTAGACCAGGCTGGTCTCAAACTCACAGAGATCCGCCTGCCTCTGCCTCCCAAGTGCTCTCTCCACTTTTTGACAAGTTTCAATAAACATGTGTAATTAAATAAACAAAGTATAGCTAAGGATAATCACAAAGCAAGACCTGTTAATTACCTACCTACATTTCACAAATTTCCACAATAATCATTTCCCTAGTTGTTCAATGAAAAGGTAAGTCTTTATAATTTGTGAATTCTTATAATTAAAGAAAGAGGTAAAATTTAAGGGTAATGTATACAGTTTATGGAATTATTGTGTTTCAGTCACTATGCAAATGTTAAATATTTTAACACATAACTTCTAGGTTCTAACTCAAGTGCTATTTCCTTTGCCTAATTGGTTAAATGCTCTGAGCCAACATCTAAGGATTCCTCCCATTTCCTTTTAGTAATAGTAAGTAATCATTGCTTCTTCTGGTGTCAGTGTTATCTAGTCTATTTTCATTACAACATTCGATTGAATATGTAAACATCTAAACACTAGGAAATTATAAACTTTTAATCATGTGATTGCATCTTCCTTCTCCTTAGTATCCATGAAGGCTTAAATATTTAAGTCCTTCAAACTTGAACTGAAGTGCAGGTCTTTGTGGAGTCCTTATGGTATAACGAACTGATTGACATTGTTATATTTGATTTACCAACAAATTTTTATCAAACATTTTGCAGGCATCATTGCAAAAATGCCATAATAAATTAGGTGTGTGGACTTCTTGTATTAATGTACAGTGAAGATTGACACAAAGAGAAAGTCTGGAAGATACCATAATTGTCTTTCACACTGTCCAGGAAATAATAATACACATAAGCCCAACCTAGGATCCTTTCTTACAAATACTTAATATGGCTCTTACAAGTCTGTGTCAGTAAGTTTATAACATGAATACTAAATTTTGAGGATTGAAATAAAATTTTAAAGTATTATCTCAGTCTACTAGAAAAGTTTATTTACATATCAAAAGAAATGTGAAAGGTAAAATGGTAAAAAAAAAAAAAGGGGGTGGTTATTTTTAAAATAGTCCTGCCAATGTTTGTGGCCAAAATTAATATTACAGTACGGTGTTTAAATAACTGTGTTTAGCACATTTTTTTTTTTAAAACTAATGAAGCTCCCCAAAGGGAGGACTTTGTAACTGATTCAATAACTGCTCTTGGGCCTGCATGAACACAAGACAACTGAGACACAAAATAAAGCAAATTGTCCACATCTCAGCCTTAGACACATATAACTAATGGTAGTAGGCTTGAAGATTTTATGACATATTTTATACACATTCTTAAAAATATAATTCATGTATCTGGGGGTGTGGCTCAGTTGATAAAGTGTTTGCTATACAAGCATAAGACCCAAGTTCAGAATCTCCAGCACTCCCATAAAGGCTGTACATGATAGCATGTGCCTATAATCCCAGCACTAAGGGAGGAAAAAAATAAGAGAACCCCAGAGACCCACAGTCACCCACTTTAGCCAAAAGAGTAAGCTCCAGGTCCCTGTCTCAAAATCTAAGATAGGAGTAAAAGTACAAGAATCTGAAGCTAACTTCTGACCTCCAAACATGCATGCACACAGAAGTACACCCACAAACAGATACATACAACACATACACATAAACACAAATAAAGAACACAAATAGAAAATATCACCCATTTTCTTGACATCCTACCTGATGGAGTCTTTAGGTTCTTATGAGATACAACCAAAGAAAGAGACAGGTAGAAAAAATTGACAAAGGCTATGAAAAGAGTTTATTCAAAGAGTCATATGATAGGAAGATTATGGAAGAGAGGTTCAGACCAACAAGTCTTGTAACAGAAAGGAAAATTTGTATAAGCATTGCTACAAATTTTAATGTCCTCCCCATTGTGTATTGATATTGCAAATCAAGGAAGAACTTACTGGATTCTATAAGAATCACATTTGGTTGTGGATTGTTTTGTTTTGTTTAGGTAAAAAAAGCTACATGGAAACTAGAATAGTTGAGTCCAGGGCAATTAAAGAAAATAAAAGGTATAAAAAGTGGTATGCAAACTCTAGGCATAATTTATTTAATTAGCACATAAAAGCACTGGAGGAGTCAGCATCTTAGAACTTTGGGGTTAGACACCTCTGATGGTGGAATTATCACTACAATAACTTCATTTTAACATTCTGTTCAAAGTCTGACCTTCTCACCCAGTTCTGTTCTGGCTCTGACTCTCTTAGCCTCCCTGATTAAGGATTTCCACCTTAATCCTGTTTGAGAAGTCTTGCTTTACCCAATTATCCAATCTTAAAAAGGAAATTTAGAATGTATAGCTCAATAAAAAAAATTAAAAAGGGGAAAATTGAGGGCTAGGGAGGTGCCTCAGTGTTGTTACCACCTGTTGCTCTTACCCAGGTCCTGGCTTCAGATCACAGCACCACCATGGTGGCTTATAATGCCAGTTCCAGGGAATCCAATGCCTTCCTCTGACTTCCACAGGCACCAGGTATGCCTGTGGTACAATTACATGCAAGCAAAACACTAACAGCACAAAATAAATAAACCTTAAAAAGTAATAATTAATTAAAAAAGAAAAATGTATACTTCATAGTCTTTCCACAACAACATTTTCATGGATTAACTATGATTCCAAGTCCCCTGAAATCCACACCCATTCTAAATTTTTGATACATCAGTCTGGCTGCATCAGGTTGTCATTTACAAATTATGAAAGACAGCAATAGCTACCAATTTATACATAATTTCTTAAGTGACACAGATTCTAGAAATTTAACAGTAACTGTTTTCATTCTTACATAGACATAAGTAGTAAATAAAACTCTCTATTCAGAGATGGGTAAAATGAGGATCATAAAACTACTATCCTATGTCACAGTCAGTATCAGTAAGTAGCTGTACTGGGGATGAACTCAAATCGATCTGAGCCCACTAACTCTCTTAATGAGAAAAGGGAACAAAAAGATGTATGAGAAATGCATGTGCCATAAGTAACTTAGTTAAAATAATGAGGTCAGTGTCCAGCTTGTATGAAGTTATATTCTCAGTATGGAGCTACCACCATCCACAGCTTTGTTAAAAGGACAGTCACATGGTGGTTTTTAAATTACGGATTTTATACTGAAAACAGGAAAAATGTGGGTTTCTCTAAGTAAAAACAACAAGCTGTAATTGGTTACCATGGTAGTGAAAGTACATTTAACCTTGACTGGAAAAGCCATAGTGAATATGGTTAGGGGTCTAACTAACCTAGACAAGGTGTAGCTCATGCAGAGAACAAAAGGCAAAGGAAGGCAATAATAGTCATCTTCAATTATGTGAAATACTACTATAAAATAAACAGGAAACACATGTTCTATATTATTCCAATTAGAAATTAAATGTGGCCACAGGAAATACTTTCCATTGAAGGGTAAGAAAGAATGTTCATCCACAGAAGTGTATAGATGGAAGTTTCTGTCCTGCCTGATCCCTCAGCCATTCAATCCCAAATAAACACACAGAGGCTTATATTAACTTTAAACTGTTTGGCCTATTAGCTTATTATTAACTAGCTTTTACAACTTAAATTAACCCATAACTCTTATCTAAGTTTAGCCACATAACTTGGGATCTTTTCTCAGTGAGGCATTCTCATCTTGCTTCCTATGTACCTGACTGATGACTGACTTTGCCTTTCCTCTTTCCAGAATTCTTCTGGTCTGGTTGCCCCACGTATACTTACTGCCTGGAAACTGGCCAATCCGTGTTTTATTAAACTAAGACGAGTTACAAATCTTTACATTTTACAAGAGCATTATCTCACAGCAGCGGTATTTAAACGGGATGGAAAAATTGAGTCGACTAAAGAGCAAAAGGTCACTGGAATGGAAGGTCACTGTAGGAAGACCTTAGTATGGGTGTGACAAGACTAGATAAATCCCCAGACTCTCCCCCAAAATAAAAATCTGTTGCTCCAAATATTAGGAAATGTGGATTTCTTGTTGAAAAAAGGTAAATTGAAAGTAAGGCTAGAGTTTTACACTGAGAAGAAAATACCAGCAATTTTTAATGTAAAAGGAAAGGAAGACTTCAGCCTAGGAGGAAAGTACGTTAGATGATAAAAGACCAAACGTGGAAAAATTTGTGGGAAATCCTTTTCCATCTGTTCTGAATGTATAATCAAGGGAAAGGACAGTCAGGGCTTTTAAATAAAAATAAAGCCAAAAGACCAAGCTCTTCTCACTGCTTTCCAAATATAAGACACTCAGAAGCTTAGGATTTATGGTCACTTTGTTATTAGGCTTGAAAATTATCTTTAATTTTTTTAAGATAGATAAGTGGGGAATAGCTAAATAACAATAAATTGTCAGACCCTTTTTATTACACTACTGTTGCCCTTTTTTCATCATTACTTATTTCTTCAATACCAACAACTCATTATAAAACATCTCACAACTAGACTGATGGATTAGATGGTTATAGCAGAGATAAATTAAAAGTTCTTTTTTTACAAAACCATCCACACTGTAAATTTCCAGGTTTTCCTCATAAGTACTAGAAAATTGACTTGTAGATTCACACAGTGGTGGTGCACACCTTTAATTTCAGCACTCATGAGGCAGAAGTAGGCAGATCTCTGTGAGTTTGAGACCAGCCTGATCAACAGACCCAGTTCCAGGACTGCCAGTGCAGCACAAATTCTAACTGGTATTAACAGTAAAAACACAGAGACAGAAATTGGGGTTAATGCTGAAGGTCAGAGAAACAGTGTCTAGCCACTAGAGAGTTCTTTTGCCTCTACCAATGCCCAGACCGAAGGAGCGATTCTGTACTCAAACTGCATCTCCTAGACATCTGTGCTTGCAATCCCTTTTCAGATGTCCTAATTTACCACAATTAAAGCACCTGACAGAGTCTCCATCAAACCTCAGACTGCAGACCTTAGTGAGTTCCTGTCTCTTCCCCTTCATACTTCTCTCTCCACACAGACATATTGCCCTGTCTCCACCCCCCTAGTGCTGGAGTTAAAGGTGTGTGACTCCTGAAAACTGGGATTAAAGGTATGAGCCACCACCACCTTGATCTGTTTCTGGATTGATCTTGTGAAGTCCAGTATATCCTTGGACTCAGGCAGATCCATCTACCTCTGTCTCCTGAGTCCTGGGATTAAAGGTGTATGCCTCCACTCCCTGGCCTCTCTAGTGGCTTAGCTTTGCACTCTGATCTTCAGGCGAGCTTTAACCATCTCGAAAGAGAGAGAGAGAGAGAGAGAGAGAGAGAGAGAGAGAGAGAGAGAGAGAGAGAGAGAGAGAGAGAGAGAGAAGGAAGAAGAAGAAGAAGAAGAAGGAGGAGGAGGAGGAGGAGGAGGAGGAGGAGGAGGAGGAGGAGAGAAGGAGAAAATTAACTTGTAGGAGAGCATATAGCCTCCCTTGTAAAAAGAGATATTGAAAGAATAACAAGTTTCCCTTAAAAATAACAATGAAACTATACAGATTCACCTTTCCTTACTGAATATGTATGATACTAAGAGAATTTCTCCTATTTCTTCATCTGTAGGGCACACAGAGTATTTACAGTCTTAATATCTTTCACAACACCAGTTGAGTGAGCATTAAAGATCACTATCTTTGAATTACAAGAAAGGAACTACCGAAAGATAAAGCAAGTTTTCCAAATTTATCCAGGAAATGAGATGATTTGAATCTCTATTTAATACTTATTTTAGAGACTTAGTACAAAGTGACTCAAGTCTGGTAAATTTATCAAAATTCACAAATTTATCTTTTTCCCTATCCATCAAATTTTACCATCTAAGTATTAGCTAGCCACCATGAAAACCTTGGACAGAGCCAACCATTTGCTATTAGTTACCTACTTTATCAGTAGAACTTGATTCTGCCTGGCTACCTCTGGGAAATTTTTAACTACTTGATTAGCTATTGTATAGTTGGCTTAACTCGGCCGAAATTGAACCAAACAGCAGTAGTTTTTTAAAGTGCCTCTCCATTCTGATCACAAAGGAAACATGATTAACAAAGCTCCCTTTGTCCATTCTGAGACGGAGAAAGAGCTCACTGCTCCCTGGCTCCTCTTCTGATTACTGAGTCCTTTCCTACTTGTCTCATCACCCACACAATCTGCTCACAGCCCACACAAACAATCAAGCCAGTCTGTGGAGAGTTCCTAAATACATTTACGTGGTAAAAACAGGCAGAATTAGCGGAACCTCATCTTAACAAAGGATGATCACAAAGGGAAATACAGACAGAAGCCCTAAGCTGAATGGATTTGCCCACAATAGCTAACACAATGCCAGTCCTTATGGGGACTTGTCAACTTTCTGGTCAATTTGCAGCCACCTCCAGCTTTTGCCCTCCAAACACTGTTTCTTTTAGAAGTAGCAGTAGTTGTTGTTTTGGTGTTTTGAAACAGGGCTTTTCTGTGTGGATGCGCTGGAACTGGCTCTGTAAACCAGCCATCCTGGAACTCAGAGATCTGCCTCATTGTGCCTTTCCCACACCATCACCCCAGTGCTGGGATTAAAAGCATGTGCCACCACTCTTGGATGGAAGAATTTTTTAAGACGGATGCAATGAACAAGTTAAGGAAGTCCATATCAGTACCTTAAGGATACTTCAGTTTTTCTAGAACTTAAAATGTAAAACTAAGTCAGTCAAAGAATCTAGTTCCAAATAATAATAAACAGCTCAATATAAAACACTTAGCACACTTCCTAGAGTATAAATGGTGCTAAAATAATATTGTCTGATTATAATAATATTTTTCTATGTAGTACTAACAGTATTTTTATAATTATCTCAACTTTTCTATTTACCTAAAATCGTTTACCATATCTGTGCTTTGGTTCATTGTTAAAATCAGATGCTTCAAATTTTGTCTTCTTTTGCAATAGGTTACAAGGTAAAGTCTCACAGTTGATGTTTAGTTGATTCATTGCATACAATCAGCTTACTACTTCTATCCCAGGTCATTCTTTCCTTAGCATCACAGATAAGCGCAAGATCCTGTTCTATGACTCTGTTTTCCAGAATTTTGTGAAGTGGAAATAAGCTTTAATTATCATCTAAAACAGACCTCTGATCAGAATTTAAAAGCACTTAAATTAAGAATTGGTCTTTCCAAAGACTATGGTTCTAGTCACAAAACTCACATAGCAGCTCACTGTCCATAATGCCACTTTTAGGGAATCCACGCCCTTCTTCTGGCCTCTATAGATATCAAACATGCACATGATACACAGACATATAAGCAATCCAAACAACCATACACATAAAATAAAACTAAGTAAATCAAAATAAATGTCTGATCTACAGGTAAGCAAAAGACTCAAAATTTACCCTACTATCTTTAATTAAAATTGAGTGGGAAATGGGTGGGTGGAAAGACCAACATATTTGGCTTTGAGGAAAAGCATGCCCTTGATTTAATGGCCAAAAAATTAAAAAAATAAATAAATAAATAAAATGTTTGAGTGGCAAATGATACTCAAACCAGACTTCTTCATACTAGACAAAAAGCTTTTCCTATTTAGCTCATTATTAATTTAGAACATGAATTATATAAATGTTGTCTTCAATTACGCATATCAAATTGTATTTCAAATAATCACCCAATTTTTGACAATCTATGTTAGACTCCACTATTCAGTTATGATATCTTTTCATTTGTATTTGTCTAAAATATGCTTAGAGGTTTTTTGTTTTGTTTTTTTGGTCTGTTGCAACTAACTTAGCCCTTAACAACAACTTGTTTTATGTGTCTTGTCTTTCTAGTCAAATTGAAGTTGCTAAAAGACAAGGTCTAGGTGTTCATACTCTTCTGTAGCCAGATCTAACTGAGTTAGAGAACTGTAGTCATGTGCTGATTTTCTGTTTATTCTGCCTCATAGTCTCTAGCACATCTTAAAAAGTCTTCCAGAATCATTAATGAAATTTCACAGCCATCTCCAGATACTGTTCTATATTGTACAATCATTAAAAATTATATTCTGCCTCCAAAAAGCTCATTTCAAGTGGATACAATATGGCCATCTATCTTTCACATGCATGCAAATCAGAACATGTACTAGCATGAGCTTTGTTTCAAAGTCAGAAGCTCAGCAAAATTCTATGAATTATCACTAATGACCTACACAACCAATTTCTTATTAAACAAATACCTAAATACAAGCACAGACACAGAGATACACACACAAGCATGCACATAAACAATTTCAAATAGCGTTCTAATTAAAATTTTTGTAAGTACCTCAACTACAAGGACAGACATTATCTCAGACTAAAGGATTAGGAAAAGATTTTTCCATCAAATGGGTGTAGAATCATACTGTTGTAGCTATCCTAATATCTAAAAACAAATAGACTTCAAACTAAAATTAATCAAAAGATATAGAGGACATTCATATTCGTCAAAGGAAAAATCCATTAAGATGAAGTCTCAATTCTGAACATTTATGTCCCAAATACAAAAGCACCCACATTTGTAAGAGAAATATTACTAAAGCTTAAAGCACACATCAAACCCCACACACTAATAGTGGAAGACTTCAACACTCTTTAGTGGCTTGGTTGCTTTGTTTTTCTGATCTTCAGCTTGAATCCCATTATCTGTCTCTGGATTTTTTATTAGTTGTGCTACAGTATTAACTCATAAGTTGATATTAGACTTAAAGAAAAAGATAACCAGGCTACAATCCACCATCCCTGAGAATCTAGGTAACAAGGAGGACCCTAAGAGAGACATGCATGGATGTCTTGTCAGGAAATAGACAATATCTCCTGAGTAAATTGGGAGGGGGAAGTGGAAGGAGGAGTGAAGTGGAGAAGAAGGAGAACATGAGGGAATGGAATGATTAAGTTGGAAGAGGGAAAGAGAAGGAGAGCAAGGAAAGAGATAGCTTGATAGAAGGAGTCATCTATCAAGATAGAAAGCTGGCACCCAGGAAATTCCCAGGGCTCCACAAGGATGACCCCAGCTAAGACTCCTAGCAATAGTGGAAAAGGTGGGGCTGGAGAGATGGCTCAGTGGTTAAGAGCACTGGCTGCTCTTCCAGAGGTCCTGAGTTCAATTCCCAGCAACCACATGGTGGCTCACAACCAGCTGTAATGAGATCTGGCGCCCTCTTCCGGCGTGCGGGCATACACGGAGGCAGAATGTTGTATACATAATTAATAATAAATCTTTTAAAAAAAAAGTGGAGAAGGTGCCTGAACTGGCCTTCCCCTATAATCAAATTGACGACCTTCTAATTGTCATCATAGAACCTTCATCCAGTAACTGACAGAAACAGATGCAGAGATTCATAGCTAAGCACTGGGCCGAGTTCATTCTAAAAGGAGGAGGGATTATATGAGCAAAGGTGTCAAGATCATTATGAGGAAACCCACAGACACCGCTGACCCAAGGTAGTGTGAGAGCTCACTGACTGGACATATATGTATAGAACCGAACTAGGCCCTCTGAATGTGGGTGACAGTTCTGTGGCTTAGGCAGTCCGTGGGGCCACTGGCAGTGGGACCAGAATTTAGCTCAGTGTATCAAACTAGCTGTTTGGAGCCCATTGCTCATGGAGGGATACCTTGCTCAGCCTAGAAACGGGGGAGGGCGTTGGTCCTGCCTTGAAGTGATATGACAGACTTTGGAGACTCCCCATGGGAAGTCTTACCCTTTGTGAGAAGCATTTGGGGAGGTTTTGTGGGGGAAAGGTGAGGAGAGAGGAGGGAGGAAAAACTGTTATTGGTACCTAAAATTTTAGAAATTTAAATAAATTTTTTTTAAAGTATTGTACCTAACACATTACTACAGGAGCTCCATTCCAACCAAATGAAATGTTTGCAATGTAGCAATGATTTCCACTGATCTTAATTTTAAAACTTATTAATAAGTACAATAATATTTCAACTCTAAGAGATAAACTATTCAAAGATGGCTGGGCAAAAAAAAAAAAAATTATAAATCCGCTGAGCATACTAGTGCAGGGCTATGCCCCCAGCAAATAAAAAGATTCCAATCTGAGGCAGTCTGCATTACATAGTAAGACTCTGTCAAAGGGAAGGAAGAAAGAAGGCAGAAAAGGGAGGAAAAAGGGAGAAGGAAAAAACCTATCTCTCATTTAGTAAGGTTCACACTGAGTGATCTTTAAATGGTTGTTTTGAGAAATTAAAATATGTAAGGAGGTTTCATTTCTTTCCATGATTAAATTCTACCTTGTATTTAATTAGACTCCAACAAAGAAAAAAGAGAAAAAAAAAAAGATGTCTCTTCTTCGTGGTTTCCACCAAGGTCTTAGAATTCACTTGATTAGGTAAATTTCAGCCATGCATTCATGGTAGCTAGACTTGGCTTGGCTACATATTTATCACTAAAACCAAAAGTAAATAATAGCTGAAGCCATATGGAATGAGTGAGGGAGAAAAGTGCCAAAAAAGAATTCAGAGTCCTGCTATGAAAACAGGTTGAGCACAGGCATGGCACCACCTCCAGTGTTCTAGTTTTTAACTTCTGTTTCTACAAAACACTCTGATCAAAGGCAACTGAGGAAAGAAGGGGTTTAATTCAGTTTATAGGTTACAGTCTGTCATTGAAGGAAATCAGTCAAGCAGAAATCATGAAATAATGCTGCTTATTGGCTCACTTATAGACCTATGCTTAGTTAGCTTTCTTATATAGCCTATTACCATCTGCTCAGGGAATGGTGCTGCCTATAGTGGACTTGGCCTTCTTTATCGATTAACAATCAAGTAAACTCTCGCACAGGCAGGTCCACAGGCTAATATGATCCTAGTAATTTCTCAACTGAGAGTCTCTGCTATCCATTAAAAACAAAATGATAAGTTAAAAAAAAGACATAAAAATAAACAAAACCAGCCGGGTGGTGGTGGCGCACGCCTTTAATCCCAGCACTCGGGAGGCAGAGGCAGGTGGATCTCTGTGAGTTCGAGACCAGCCTGGTCTACAAGAGCTAGTTCCAGGACAGGCTCCAAAACCACAGAGAAACCCTGTCTCGAAAAACCAAAAAATAAATAAATAAATAAATAAATAAATAAATAAATAAACAAACAAAACCTTCGTATTTAACCATAAAATCTAACTAGAGAATTATTTTTTTAAAAAAGAGGACGATATACTCAGCACATTAACAAAAACTTTAAAAAGAAATGCCCAATTCTAGACAACAAGCATGGAGTTGTACACGCCTAGATTTAGCTAGTTGGTTATATGGTGATTGTCATTGATCATTGGTCTTTAAAGGTAAATCCACAGATTTGAAATTGCTAATAAATTATAATAAACATGTAGATAAGAGTTTTAGTAACTATAAGAGTTTTAGAAATATTTTATAATAGTTTCTAGTCTAAAAATATTGAAAACTCAAATCAAAGAACATTGAATAATTCAATTGTGATATTCTGTGACACATCATAGTAACACCCAAATAACCATCTATTGGTATAGTATAGTTAAGAAAAATGCATGTTACAGAAGAGTTAATACTGTAGGTGACCAAACTTCAGAAAAACCTAGTCAATTGACTTGGCCCTTTTCTTGAGAGCATTTTCTGGCTCCTCCTTTAAAATTTACCAAAGTATCTAAAAAACTAAATTTTGCTTGGGGAAACAGAAAAAAAAAAAAAAAACACCAATGACCTGAACAGATTACAGCTTATCAAAACAATACTTAAAGAGACATCCAACAATTCTTTCACTGAAGTAACTATGAGTTGGATGGAAAAAGACAAAAAACAAACAAACAAACAAAAGACTATAGAGAGCATTTACTTCTCCTAGAAGATAGCTCAGAAGTCATATATGGCAATTTTTACAACAAATAATTCTATGTTAAAAAATTCAACTATGCCTTTTTACTCTTCTTACACCTGTTACCATGTAGCAAATAAGATTCCAAATTTCCAAGTTTTAATCACCACAAATCTAGTGCTTTCCCAAACAAAACACACCATAAACATAACTCTTTTCTCAGTTTCCATGACTTTAATTGTGAAGATCCTTGATGAAATGGCCTATCTTGGAATTTTGTCAAGATCAAATGAGGTGATTTCTACAAAAGCACTTTGAAAAAGGATAAAAGCTGTCTACCAATGTAAGGAATCAGGAATATCAAATGCATGTCCTAGACTTAACATACACTCCACAAAGCATGATAAAGGTCACGACAAACCTTTGGTTTCTGGATTACCTCCATTTTTTTTCTATTGTTATTTCTGAAAACAAAATGTTTGCTTATAACATTTCCCTATAATCTAGAGGGAAGTTCTCGCTGTCTTTAAATTATCTGAAGAGTAATTATAAAACACAATTCTATAATTAAAACAGGTATTTAAATAATGAAATTACTACCAATGAAAAATTTAAAGGACAGATATGCCAAGAAAAGCCACCTAAATAGGGCAAAAATCCTACACTAGAAACAAATACAGGGATAATGGTTTCCATATTATCACATTAAAGTCAGGACAATTATAAATCTTAGAAGACATTCTGCATGTGAGCATTTGTTAGAGTAATATTAACAATATTTTACATGACTCCAATACCTTTGCATTTGAGAAACTCCTGCTTTTAAAAATGGTTATTTCTTGGTAGAACTGTGCCTCTAAACCACAGATTTATAGTATTTTTTCTACAGTGAACTTATATTCAAGAAAGTAAAACATTTAAGAAAACATGGATAGTACACAATAAATATACTAGAATTTTTAAGTATGCTTTTGTCTTAAATCCTCCCAAGTCTATCCTCCACCCCTTGCGGATATTTACAATCTTCCATGACACATGCTCTATACCTTCTTGGTTCAAGGAAAACACACCTACAGCATTTCAAATTAACTACTGACCCTTACTCTCACACTATAAACAAACCCTTTTCAGAATCTCAATTGCATTGTGTCCACATTGGTTAAAGCTGGAAGCCTGGTGACCTCATGTGGTGTTAGCTTCTCCCATGCACCAACAGCATCCGCCTTTCTACTCAATTACCCTTTTTGGTGCCAGAGGATTGCTACCCAATGAACATACACAATAGGCTTCTGCTTCATTACACTAACCAACAGCAGGATAGAAATAAGCAGAAGAGGAATAAACAAGCTAATTTATCATGAGGCCAGAGCAAGCATTCACCCGTCTTGCCATGGAAAACTTGAGTGGTTAACAGTCATCTCTGCAGTCTGAGGTGATGTTTATGATCTTACAGATTATAGACCAGCTGCACAGAACCTTAATGATTCAAGAATTTTTCAGATTATCAGGTGTGAACACAAGCACACAAGAATCCCTACCTTGAAAACACTAAATTCCTATATAAAATCTACTCAATAATTATTTGGGGATTCTCAGCCCAGGATTTCAGATAATGGGGACTGACATTCTGATAATTTGCCCCAAGTGCTCAACCTGACTGTGGGGCCTCTGTTATTCATCATGAACGAGGTGGTCAGGAGGGACCCGGCCTCTTTGTAAGGAGGATCTGGTGCCCCTTCATTAGGCAAGGGCACAGCAGTTGATTAAATTAACAACTTCGGAGGGCTTCAGTCCCAGTTCCCAGACATTAGCACCATCATCCAGAACAAATTAAAGTCTCACAGCAATTAAGCAGATTTTGAAAATGAATTTCCCATGGTTCAATAGCTCAATAGCAATCTTGAGTTAAGTAGTAGAACAGAGTTTGAAGGAAAGAGGAGGAATTGCTAAATTTCTAAAGTAAATGTGCAGCTGGCAGAAAGACAACAGAAAGCCTCTGTTGAGTGTCTCTACTTAGTGAGACTTTGCACTTTAGGCACCAGAGGTGGAAAAAAAGTAAAATTTAAACAAAATTGTTACATTATAAAGATAAATTTCAGAGAGATTTCCTTTTTCTATTTTTATTATTTTTAATTCCTTTAAGATTGTTATGTTCCTAAGGAGACAGAAAACTTATTTCCTATCACAAGATTTTAACTCAAACCAACAGTTTGAATATGATCCACATCTTAAGGATCTTTAGAACAGCTTCCCCAGGACCCTAAAAATAAAATAATCATTGTTTAATTTTAAGGATTCAGTATTTGACAGACCCTATACTAAAGTCTTTAGCATCTTATTTAATTTTATGAGATAAGCCTGGAGAGTCCTACTTAACTGTCTTTGAAGAATACTCTCAGACTTGGATTAAGTAATTATTCAAAGTTGCATAACAAGCACATGGTAGAGCCAGGATTTGAATACACATCCTTCTTGGTTATGATTTACTGGTGAAATCCTTGCTTAGCCTTCCTAGAGAATAGGTTCTATCTCTAACATGATAAATAAATAAGTTTAAAATTTAAGCTCCTATTTAAATCTAACCTTTCAGTCTCAAAGAACAACTATATGTATGCAAAAGTTTAGAAAAAAGTAGAAAAATGAATTCCCATTTTTAAAAGTTTGTAGTCAAACTGTGGGGCTCTAAAATGAGTCCTTTCAGAACAGTCATCATGAAGAAGAAACTCATCTAAAATAAGTCCCTTCAAACAGTCCTAGTGAAGCAAAAGAAATATATTTGCTTTGTAAACACAATAAATCACAAGTTTTCCACTATCACTCAGCATCTCTATTTGATTATTAAAACTTTGGAAATATATGCACTAGAGCATATTACTTTTATATTTAATTGTGAAGTATGGGCAAGCAATCACAGCCAATTACCTATGTTTATGCCCAATAAAAGCTAAAAACACATAAACAAGAGGGAATGACCATGAATAGTGACTGGGAAGCTTAGATCAAACTATATGCTGTCCCTTGGTCTCCTCTGGGCCTTGATTTCCACAATATTAGAGAGGTCCCCTTTCAACTTCAAAAATGGTACAAGTTTATTCATATCCAACCAAGCATACATACCATGAGGGTATGCATACACTATTGTTAACATGTTCAAGAGAAAAATAATAGTCTTATTTTCATTTAAACACGAAAGTACAGCCTGGAATACAACACTTCAAAATTTATGGTGGACCTTAATGAACATTTTTGATATCCTTGCAGTAAGTCCAAAGTACAAGGCATTTACACATGCAATTCTTCAACCATATTCCTGGTACCCATATTGTACTTGACTATGATAAAACTGCACATCAACATAGAATTTATAGTTTTATAGTTTCTTATATATTATATTATAATTATACTATTCTTATTTTAGAATTCAGATGGTGACAGAGATGTACACTGGTAGAGTGCTTACATAGCATGCACATGCCTCTACTGCCACAAAAATGCTGACAATGCAGCTCTATAGTTGTAGTTAATACTCCGATAGCTGATATGAATTAGTAAAAGATCATCATTTTCCCTCAAATCTGATATTCAAAAATCTCTATCATATATTATGCATTTGGAAGAGGAAAATTTCATATGGATAATGACTTCAGTTTTATATTGTAAAACAAAAGAACAGCTAAGGTGTGTATTGTAACAAGAGATAGAACATGTAAGTAAAATTTCTTTAAAATTTGTTACCTAGTCTTACCTATGCTATGAACAGCCATGCTTTTAGATTTTGAGGGCAGTGTCAAGGATTTAACTCAGAGCCTTGTCTAAGCTATCTCCCCAAACCCAAACCAGAATATTAAAAGGAAAATATTTAAGATTCAAATTAAATCTTGAGAAAACTATTAATAAAAACTAAGCCCAAAGATAAATGAACTACTGTGATTATCAAATATGTGGATGATATACTTCTCGAGCTATTGGTTAGCACAGACTATGCCAAGAAGAAAGTCACAAAGCAGTATTGTTGAATTTCCAGTAGTACCTAACCCACTGAGAAGCAAAAACACAGGATGAACACAAACGTATACATGTGTTGCTAAGCATGTACTTAGTGGTAACTTCTAATACAGAAATGTGAGGTTCAGAAAGTGAGTCCTGTAATGCCTATGAGAAGGCACACATGGAACAAATGTGTAAGTTATACTCATTTAAATTCCATGTTCTGCCTATAAATTCTTTAGATAACGAAACTGAGACTTGCAACATATTAAAGTTTTGCCTACATATCAGAGAAAGTGTGATAACAGATAAATCAGATCACTACCACTGGTTGCTACAATAAAATCCTAGAACTTGAAAAATTTTGAACAGGAGTATTACTGCATTTTGTTTTATTTTCTTATACATAATAGACAACTGTTCTAACTATAACTTAGCTATAATTCTTGCCCTCTTTTAACTTTTTTGTTTGTTTTGTTTTCTGAGACAGGATGTCTCAACTATCTTGGAACTCACTCTGGAGAACAAGCTGGCCTCGAACTCACAGAGATCCACCTGCCTCTGCCTCCCTAAGTGCTGGGATTAAAGGCGTGCGCCACCACACCTGGTTCTCTCTTCACTTGAGACAGCATCTCATAAATTGCTAAAGCTAGCCTTGAAGTCACTGCCCGAGTAACAGTGATCCTTCTGCATTAGCTTCTTGAGTGCTGAGATAAAGGCTTTTACTACCCAGTGTAGCTGACTTTCATTTGGGCCACCAACCAGCTCCCAAATCAGGACATGGAAACTTATTATTTATTATGAATGTTCAGCCTTAGCTTATCCTTATGTCACTAGCTCTTATAATTTATATTAACCTTTTTCTCTTCATGTATGATTTAACCTTTCATTCTGTATGTCCTACTCTGTGTCTGACTGACTGGCAAGCTCCGGGGCATCTCCCACTCTTTCTCCCTTTTTCTCTCCTTTCTTCTTTCTTCTCTTCTTTCCTCTTACTTATTCTCTCTGCCCAGAAGCCCCACCTGTCCCTTTACTGTCTAGCTGTTAGTCATTCAGCTTTTTATTAGACCAATCAGGTGCTCTAGACAGGCACAGTGAAACAAGAACAAATCTTTACATTATTAAAAACCACACAAAAATGTAACACATCTTTGCCTAGTTTAAGAAATTCAACATAAACAAATTTAACTCACCTTCATATAGTTAAAACAATATTTTACAACATAAACAAATGCAACACATCTTTGCATAAAGTAATATTCCACAGCAATCAGGTTTTCAGTAAACAAAAAATATCACATGAAAAACCTTTAGCTACCATGCTGCTGTTTTATAGAATAGATATTTCTCAAGAATCACTCAATACACCCAAGCAATCAACCAAATTTTAAAAGCTCTTACTAATGAGGAATTAATGGCTTACTTAGAAAGAGTGGGGATAAGTAGCTACTGTCTCATAGATACGCTAACCATGGTTTTTATCAGAATCTTGAACATATTCATCATTCTCATAAAATTCATTTTCTTGAGTGAGTGGAGTAAGAGAAGAAAGTAATGAAGGGAATTTTGGGTGTCTGTGAAAAAAAAGAAAGGAGAAACGAGAAAAGAACAAGGGGAACAAATGCTAATTTAAAGACAATCATGCTCACTCATCTTAAAAAAAATCAACAAATTATACCTTTCTTGCTTTCTTTATTTTCATCAGCTATTATACAGAAATACCACTCTGCTCTGCCTGAGCATGTACAAAGAGTGGTGCTAGCGTCTCAACAGACCTGTTCTCTTAGGTTCTATGCAGCCAGAGGTTGAAACAAATAAAGATATCTCAGGTCTCACAGTTTTCTGTAGCTGCCTTCCCTGTCCTCCAACAATATGAAGAATCTGATCTTTTCCAAGTAGAGACATGTTCTGTAAGTTTTAGGAGTTAGTTCATAGACTGCTCAAGAATTTTATCTCTAATTGCTTAGGCCAGGATTGCAAAGCTAAAGCAGGAACCTGGTTCACATAGGACAGAATCAGCTTAAGAGAACAGAGCAAAGAAAGGAATGTGGGGGTGTGTCTTTCCCATTAGAGGCATTCTACTCAGGGCAAGTTAGAGCCTAAAGGACAACATAAAACATGTTGAGAAGCAGATTAAAAGAAACTGGACCTCAAAAATGCGTGCTTGCCTTGAGAGAAGGCTAGATTTAACAAAGTTGGAGCCACTTCTTAGTTGTGATAACCTGAAGGCAAACCTGCTAAATAAAGAGAGACTGAAAGTTGATATCATGTTAACTAAATTACATGTTGCTTCATGACTGCTTCATTCAAGAAAATAAAAGACAAAGGAAGAATTTACATACAATTCATTAGACTGACTTTATTAATGTAGAACTTGAAAAACACTGAGCCAACCAATTTCAGATCAATTGCCTTTTTTCTAAAGGAAAATTTTAATGCTTCGCCAAAACTAATATAGTAGGCTTGATCTTCCCTTTTAAATCTCTCTGCTTTATTAGACATATGCATTTGTGGATAAAGCCCCTCAGCTATGCAAGAGAATTAGCTGGACGTTTAAGAAAGTCCTATAATTTGCATGAACATTTAAAAATTAAAAAAAGAAAAAGGTCATTCTTTTTTCTGAGAATATTAAAAGCATACTACAGGAAGGAGAAAAAGCAGCAGAAACTTGAAAGGATTTAAATGGGCATGGAGATGGAAGACTTAGCTCAGTGTGGGGAAATGAGTGGTACCAGAAAAAAGTAGGTGTGAGAAATACAGCCTAGCTGAAGGGATGTTTGCAGAGGCCTTAAATTTCCCTTTTCTGGGACACATGCTGCTATCATCTCCTGCAATATCCACATTCAATATCTGTTGTACCGGCTAAAGACAAAGGGTACTCTTCAGTACTCATTTCCCAAGTTTTCTGTAATGCTCATATCCCTTAGCTTCATGAGGCCATGTCACCAAGAAAGCATGTGAGTTTGTCAGGCTTAGCCCTACCCAGCATGGCTTATAAGCATAGTCACAATCACAGTGCTGGTATGAGGAAACTTGAGGAAGGGACATGAGCCAAAAAAGGAGATTGAGCTTCCATGTCATATTTCTTTTGTGTGGAACCTCACCCTTGCCCCTCTGTTTCTTAGAAATGGAAGGAAAACGGAAAAACAAAAAAGACAAAAAAAGAAAGAAATGGAAGGAACAGTGGGAGAAAAGCAGCATCCCCCATTAAGAACATGGCTTATGATTCAATAAAGGATAGCTTCAAAAGAGTTCCTTAGACTGGTCCTGTGGAACTATAGCCACAGGATCTCTATTACTCAGGGCAACAGCAGGATATCTGAAGGGAGTTTCAGTGAGGGTCCAGTGATGATGGTATGCCAGAGGCCTTGAACCATACTTTGACTCATTACAATGAACATTATGGGGGTGGGGCTGGTTGGACTAAAGGGTATATACTGTGTGACATACAGCAACTCCAGATACCACCAGAATGAAAGAAAAGGTGCTGGAAAAAAGGGGAGCAATGTGTTTGGTTTGGTTTTTGTTTTTAATTAACTTGAAGAGAGTTCTTTTGGGGGGTATACAGCAGGTGTGAGGGGTGGTTATGGGGGGGTGGGAGGAGAGCAAGATTGGGGTACATGATGTGAAATTCTCATAGAATCAATAAATACTTATGTTTAAAGAAAAATACAAAGTCTAATGTGCACATACAGCAATGTACTTCTTGGTATATACTATTGATTGAACACTTTCATGGTGGAAAATTATATTAGAAAACAGCCTAAACCCAGGTAATGGCGGTACAACTTTAGTTCCAGCACTAGGAAGGCAGAGGCAGGTAGATCTCTGTGAGTTCAAGGTCAGTCTGGTTTACAAAGTGACTTCCAGAATAGCCAGAGTTGTTACACAGAGAAACCCTGTCAAAAAAAAAAAAAAAGGTGAAAAATAAGTCATTCCAGATAGCAATTATACTGGTGGAAAATTAAAAGACATTTGTAAAAAAAAATCTTTAATTTTCTTAGTCCTCTGGTTTTCTGAAACTGTTAACTTCTAAACAAAGCAAAAGGTCAATTTTAAAAGACATAAACACTAACAATGAAGTTTAAGAAAAAAAATCTTAAATAGTTCTGAGACTGAACTGAATATTCAAGAAAGTAGCAATACTGTCATTGTGGGTTATAATGATCATTGAATCAATCTAAATTATTTTACATGGTCACCCAAAAGGCAACAATTACAGAAAAGCAAGTACCTGCTCCTGGTCAGACAATCACATGATTCTTACTTTTGTTCTTTTATAAAACTGTATTAGGAAAAGAATGTGGAGGATTGTTGAAGAAGTTGGGAAAACCATAGAAAAGTAGCAAAAGAGTCTCAGCATATTTTTAATTCTGAAATAAGAAGTGTCTTCTTTTTCATGATTTAATAATCTTTTCAGTTTGTTTGATCTTAAAGTCCTGTCCTCCCATTACCATCAGATACTTTGGAACTACCTGTATCCAGCTTACTTGTCCCTTTAGGCCACCATCAACAAATCTCAGAGGGGAGATCTAACCAAGTGAAAATAATATGACTGTGTAAATCTGTTGGAGTTTCTATGAAAACTAAGAGCTTCAATTTTTTCCATGTATTAAAAAATATATATATTAGCAATTTCTCCAAGAATAAAATGTACCTTTCATGGTGTCTACATGGCTACTCCTAAGAACTACTGCTTTTGTATGTTGACATTTTGGAAGGAATTTCTTTCCCTGATAATTTTTTTATTACTTTATAAATAATACCAATCAAAATTTCCACTTCCTCCCTCCTCCCACTTCCCTCCGGCTCTCCCACTCACCCTCCACCCCCTTCTAAGAGAGGGCAGGGTACCCTGCCCTGTGGGAAGTCCAAGGCCCTCCCCGCCTCAGGAAAATTTTTTAAGTTTCAACTGTTCCCATTACTGCCATCCACACCTTCCCAAAGCATTGCCAGTCTCCAGTGATTCTTTCTCTTATCTTCCTTTGAGAAGTCCAAACTTCTTATAGAACCACATAAATATATCAAACTCAGAGCTGGGTAGAATAAAAACAACTAATAATTCATCCTGATTAATGAACCAGGCTGCTCAGACAATTGGATGATTCATACAATTATGGGGGCTGGATGGAACTTGTAAGAAAGTAAAAATAGTGTTTGATTTTTTTTTCCAAAGGATACCCTCCCTTTTTCTTGTTAAGATACTGCTTTGGCACTACAATTAGAATGCCTTTATCATCCTAGAGATTATTCTTCTCTTCCATGTCATTCAATAACTATCAATGAGAAATCAGTTATAGTTTCCTGCTCCTTATTATACCTCTCTGTATCAAAATCATTTCTATTGAGACCCAGAAGTCATGATTTAGATAGGATCATTTTTTTAAAATATTTATTTATTTATTATGTATACAATATTCTGTCTGTGTGTATGCCTGATGGCCAGAAGAGGGCACCAGACCCCATTACAGATGGTTGTGAGCCACCATGTGGTTGCTGGGAATTGAACTCAGGATCTTTGGAAAAGCGGACAATGCTCTTAACCTCTGAGCCATCTCTCCAGCCCTAGATAGGATCATTTAATTCTGGTTTGTGATATCAGAGTTACTGGAATCTACTTCCATGCTTGACTGAGACAGTTAATCTTGAAAAATTTTGTTAGAACTGTTTGCATCTTGATTTACTTATATAATAATGATAAAGTGAGTACAAAAATATCAATGATGACCCACTGAAAAAGTTCAGGAGGTAAAGGTGTTTGCTACTAATTCTGACAACAAGAGTTTAATCCCTGGGGCCTACACGGTAGGATAGAACCAACTCTTCTGAGTTGGTCGTCCTATGAGATATGCACACAAATACAAATACACACACAAAATTTTTTTAATTGTGATATCATTAACATGATTTTTGTGGATTAAATTATACAAAATCTGGCACAAGGTGTACATTCAATGCATGTTCAACAGAATATTTTATTCTGTCACTTATTTCAGGAAGAAATATTAGCTAATAATTTGCTGAACAGCATAGCTTCCAATTTTGTATGTTCTCAAATTATCAATAAATAAATGGTTCTGAAAAACCTCATCATAAGAAATTTTCTGTGGGTCTCCCTGTGACTCCCCTAATTTACTGAGGCTCTAAGTCCTCTCTAAACAATCCCCAGACAGCACATAGCCCTGTCCTGAGCACACCGTGGGACCCAATAAATCACTTTGGATATTAGGTCAGTGGTACACCTAAGTTTTGAGCTAAAGACATTCTATAAATCCACTCTATGAGGGAGATAGGTATGAATCTTTCCTCGGTCAGTACATATTTAACAATAAAGGTTGCAAAAAATGAAAGCATATGCCTTTAGGTTTAACACTTAGGAAGCAAGAGCTAGGCAGATCTATCTATGTGTCCTGGTCTGCATACAGAGCTTCATGCCAGACAGGTATACATAGTGAGATCCTGTCTTAAAAACAAGCAAAAATAAAGAAACAGTGTGAAAAATAATAATGTAAAAAATGTAAAAATAAAAGTAAAATTATTGTAAAATGTCTACTAGATAAGGCAGGGTTATAGGCGGAGGATTTGTAAACACCACAAAACTATTTGTAATTATTCAAGGAGATATTTCTCACTTTACTACGGAAAGAAAAATTGCACAAGAAGGCTGGATGGTACTAAGCAAACCAGAAAACAATTAGAGCATTATCATAAGCATTGTCTTATTGTAATAATCAAGAGGTTTAGCTTGCTAAATCAAATAATGTTATTTTAATAATAAAAAAAGATTACTCTAAGTGAATTTATGAGATTACATAAGATTTACATAAATCACAGTAGTTTGATTTCTCTAGGAGGTAACAAAAAGAATGAAAAAGTATAGTTTGATCAGGTATGTAATTTTGCAAAATAAAAACCATGATCAAATATAGAAAAATATGACCAATATCAGTCAAAAACCAATTAGTACTTTTCCAAGATTCTCACAAGATATAACTTGGTGTGGGGAGCCATAACTGCAATCCCAAAATTGGGGACGTGGAGGAAGGAGGATCAGAAGTTAGGGATCACCCTCAGCCAATGAATTCAAAACCAGCCTGGGGTGCAAAATACTTTGGGAAAAAAAAGCAAAACAAACAAAAGATTCTCACCAGATACCTAAATTCTTCAGGATTACATTATGAGTACATTAAAACACAATAAAGTGCAATACAGCGAAATTAAAATCTAATATACTGACAATTGTGTAACCCTGTATCAACCATGATTTCATTCAATTTCTCAAATTCCTACAACTTTCAAATGAATAACAACCAAGAACAACAACAGTTTCCACTTAATGAAGGCATGATAGAGAGTTCTGCATCCTTGGCAGGCCTGTTTGAAAAACTGTGTTACATGTATATGTCTATTTGTATTGTATGTCTTCAGCATTTAATGGGGGGTACTCACAAAATCAGTGCTTCTTCCCAAAGAAATTATAACAAGTGATTTGGTTATTTTTACTTGCAATTTAATTTTGAAATATTCTTATTTGTGGATTTGTTTAAAACAATTTAGCCATTCTATTCAGTTGGTATCTTTGCTCTCTTCCTGATTTTAGAATAGGTGAAACAGTGACCTGATTCTTCAAATGTTATTATCTCAAGAAAAGATTAACCAGAAGCTGAACAAACTACACATGATGGGCCAGATGCTCAAGTTCATGATTTTTAGTGGGCTGTGCTCTTGTTTCGTGACACATGGTCTTCACAACCCTTCCATCACCCCTACAGCTGTTTCTCCATGAACTAAATTCATCAAATGTAAAACCAAAGGAAAAATATTTCAGTATTTTTTTTAGGCTTGATTTTCAGAAGGGTAAAATTAAGCTATACCTTTCAAATACATTATTTGAAATATTAAAATATTGAAAAGAAAAAATATTTTATTTTCTTTTTAGGATTCTTGGATTAAAATTAAAAAACAGCTAGTCACTTAGTAATTTTTCTGAATGTATAAAATAACAGATGCTTAATTTTATAGTATCTCAAAGCTTTAACAAGAACATAAACCACTGAATTTATAAATCTACCATTTTCTACCATGTAAGATAGCCCTTACAGAGCCAGTTTGTAAAAAATTCCATCAAAAGTTCAACAATATATAGACACTGTCACAAGGAAAGCACACAAAGCCAGACAGAAAGCAAGTAAATAAGCTAGGTAAAAAGGCCTTTAAGATATAGGAGATTTAAACTAAATCAAAGCCCAATTCCTTCTTTTGTTTTTATAGCTACTTAAAAAAAATTCCCCTTGATTTTATGATGCTACAATTGAATATTAGCCCAAATGTCACATAAAACTCTGAATACTAAGAGAATTATACAATTAGAGAAGAAAAGGATCTCAAACTCATTTATCTACTAGTAAGGAGAAAAGCCTATTAGTTAAGTGACTTGCGTGGTCACTTTGAAATTCATGATTTGCTATGGCTGCTTAGGGGATTCATACTTTTGTTTTGTGTGTGTCGTGTATGTCCAATGAGGAGCTTTCCTACGAGATTCTCCTTCCCTGAGATGCCATGTTTTCTTCATGGGGGAAAACAAGAATCCCAAAGTAACTCAATGGCTATAGTTCAAAAGGAACAGCTAACTTAGGAAGACTGCTTTATACTCAGAGTGCCTGGCCCCATAAGTAGGAATGGCATTGAGTGCAGAGATTTTTGATCTTTTCCTTGTCTTCCTAGCCTGTAAACTGTTTCAAGTACTGATTCTACTGGTCCACTCTGAACAGTTTCATCTACTTTCAATTAGATAGAGAAGTTGAGTGGAAAATATAGCATGCATCTCTTGTTAATATTCATTTCCTGTATGTTGGTCATCTAGAGAGCTTGGGTTACCTAAATTTATTTAAGAATAAAATTGTTACTCTCCAAGTGGAAAAGGTAAAAACTAAAACAATAGTCAATGTGGGGTAAATCTAATCTGTTCAGTTTTAGGACTATAACTGAGGACAGTCACTGCAGTTGGGAGAAAAGGAAAGTAAAACACTAAGGCTATGTAAAAAACTTCATCTAAGAAATGTTAGAGAGAGATGTTTCTTTTCCAAGTAAAGTAGTTTGATAATTTAGGAAAATCTATTGGGGGGGGGGGGAGCTGAAGCTTCACTAACCAAGGGAGGGCTTACTTCAGAGAAACCCTGATCTGAACAAACAACTTCTTTAACTCTGGTCATTCTAATGTCCAGCAGACACTTATAGGAACCTTGAATCTCCTCTGTGCAACAAAGGTTCCAGAAAAGATGCTAATTCCAGAAGAGCTCTGGGAAACCTGCAGCAGGAACCAAGAGCTCTGTGGGCCCACATCAGCTTTGCGGAGGGTGGAGGGGTTGAAGTGGGGAAGTGGGGGTGGGCCTGCAGCGACAGGAAACTGTAATGGCTTACTATGTGCAAAAACCTCAAAGGGGAAGGTCAGACAAGGATAATAGGCCAATTTAATTCTGAACGTACAAGGTGCAAGAAATTTTATTATGGTCTGCCACTGGAATCACACAAGATCCAATAGCATCTAACTGCAACTGCTCATCAAGGGAAACAAGAGGTGTAATTGTAACCGCGGTATAATCACTGTGAGCGCGCCTAGACTGCTGCTGCCTACAGCTCCCAGCAGAGAAATATTAAGAGCCTGGAAAATCCAATACAGAGAAAAAGAGATCCTACATGGCGTAGCAAAACAAAAGCCAAAGCGGGTGTGTGTGTGTGTGTGTGTGTGTGTGTGTGTGTGTGTGTGCGCGCGCGCGCGCACCCGCGTATGTGCAAATGATAAAGCTGTTTGCTGTTTAGCACTGTGTGTGTACGTATGTGTGTGCAGTGATAAGACTGTTAGCAGTGTGTGTGTGTGTGTGCGTACAGTGATAAAGCTGTTTAGCCGTGTGTGTGTGTGTGTGTGTGTGTGTGTGTGCAATGATAAAGCTGTTTAGCCCACCCGAAGGACACAGGCTTAGAAAACTCTGGTTTTAACATATACTGGATCTCCTCTAAGAACTCCCTTCTTGAAGCTTCTCCCACTCTCCTTTGTTTAAAACACTTAGCCTCAATGTTACAAAGATTGGCAGTACCAGACTCTCTGGAATGCGAACCCAACACACCCGAGTCTAGAGGCAAAACACCGCGCCCATGACTCTAGGCGGGTCTGGAAAGCTCCTGCGTGGCCCAAGGGCTCCCGGGAAGAGCACAGACAACCCCCACTCCGACCCCCCTCTCCGCGTGCCAGCGCTCTTCTACCCAGCTAAGAGCAACAGTCAGCCCCAAGGAAGCCAAGCCTCCCAGCCGCGCCCGCTCCGAAGTTGGCACTGAAGTTTGTGCAAGATTGTCCAGAATCTTGAGGAGGAAGGGACGTGAGGTGGGACGGACAGTGGAAGGAAGTTGAGTTTTCCGAGGCACAAGGTCGGCTACGTTGGAAGCCTTTTTTGCTCAAGAGGTCGGGCTAGTGCGCACCAGGAAAGTCTCTCTGGCGCCGTAGAGGGGCTTGGGAGCTGTCACCTGAGGGCAGCCCTGGAGGGAGCAGGAAACGTCCTCCTTGGCGCCAGGGGAGGACCCCAGGTTTCCTACTCAGTGGATCTTGGGGCTCAAAGCAGTGGGGGGAGGGGAGATGGAAGAGGGGACAACAGGCAAAAGCAACACCTTTCAAGCCGGCTTTCTGCTACGCCCTCTCCAAGTTCGTGCTGGGAGGATCAGTTCTCTCCCAAACCACTCTACTCCATCCCAGATCGAGTCCTCAGCTCACACCAGTCTCCCGCCAGAGGTGGGTGGGGTGAGGCGTGGAAACCAAGGGCTGAAGGGTTGAAACCCTAAATCCTGCCCTAGTCCCTCGCCGAGACAACCGAATGCATTTACACAAGCCAGAGCCAGTAACAGCTCGCGGCTGACACAGGGCTCAGCTACCGACTCTTCTGTTATTCCTAATAAAGTCGATTGCGTTGCCCTCCCAGAGCTGATTGGGAGGGAACCTAGAGGGAAGAGGGGGCGGCGGCGAGGGGAAAGAGCAGGGGGAGCAATCAACTTTGCGACCCAGCACTTCCTCGCGATCCGTCGCCATGCTTAAGATCCACCCCCACCCCCTCCTGCCTTTCAAGTGGATACTGAAACTAGGCCAAAACTTTTCCCCTCCTTTTCTCTTTGCCACTAGACTGGATTGTGCCCCATGGAGCCCCATGGAGCTCTGCTTTCTTAAGCACAATAGCCGGACTAATTAGATCATAGAGGCAAGGCAGCGATACTGTAACAAGTAGCCCAAGAGGCAAAAGAGGGAAGGGCCGAAGAGAGGGAAAGGGGAAAGTTTGCAGCTCTCACACTTACCGATCAAGCCTCCCACCAGAAAGGCAACGATTTGAAAAACCAGCAGAATCCCTCCAACAATGCAGAGCTTCTTGGTGCTCATGTTTTCTATAATTGCCCCAGCCATTTCTGCGCCCCCCCCCCTTCTTTTCTCCTTTAAATAAATGTTTTAGGTTATGCTTTCGCTTCCCCTCTCCTTCTTCCTTGTCCTCTTTTCCTGGTGCTGCAAAACTTCAAGGGTGCGATATCACACCGGAGATGGAACCCAGACCGCAGACGCCCGCGCGGATCCCTGGGCGAAGCCGCTCGGGCTCCCCAGATGCCCAGAGCTGAGACTGCGGCCGCTCGGCAGCCAGTGGACGCTTAAAGGAGCAGGGAAGCGGATCACATGACACGCCTCCCTCTCTTTCTTCCTCCCTCCCTCTCGCGTTTCCTCCCTCCCTCCCTCTCTTCCTCAACCGTGGCCCGCCAGTTCAGGGATCTGAGCTCCCGCCAGCTCTGGCTACCCGCTTTCAGGTTTGGCCTGCAGCTTGCCCGGGCAACAGCTGGTATCTTGAAGGGGGTGGCTGGTGTCGTTAAATGGGCTCGCCATACACAGTCTCTCACATGTTTTCTTTTCTGGTTCCCAAAGTATGGGATTTAAGTCACTGATGGGCCGCTTTGCAACCAACCCCTTAACTTACACATTGAACCCACTCCACCACCAAGCACTAGAACTTTAGGAAAGAGGTGAATTTTTAAAAGTAATCTAATAAAGTGTAAGTAAAGAATAATAAAGAAAGGAAATAAGATCTCGGTTCAGGTTCCTTCTGCCTGGCCCTAGCCTGGGTTATTACCTGACTAAATCTACCACTAAACTGCTTTTCAAGGAACCTGACTGTCCAGCCAAACAGACCTCTCTTCCTCACTACACCCTGGACATCCAATCTTGGTCTTAACTATTACCATAATGACTTAAAGTTAATTCAAAGCCCAATTTGTTTTTAAAAACTCGTTGCTTGTTTTTTACACCACTTTTATATTTTCTCTAAGAGTTGATTCCCTTCAATTCATCTGTTACACTTTCACCTATTATAAGGTCTTATGTATGCACATTTGTTTCCATTACTAAGCTATAAGGTCCTGGAAGACTGAGACCAAATTCAATTCTCTTTGTATACCCCCCACATAGTGCCTAACAAAATTCTCACACTAGGAGTTCCTGAATAAACTTTTGTGACATAAATAAATAAGGAATGTTTAAGTAAGCCCACAGTTTGCATTTCAAAAGCCTTGAGGATCTTAGTTGGGTTAGTAGATAGCACGCACAGTAAGCATTACCAGTCAGATTTTCACGTGGGTGATCACAGCTAAAGAGGCGGAGTCAGGAGAATTAGGAGTTTAAGACCAACCTGGATAACTTTGGGAGACCCTGCCTCAAAATAAAAAGTAAGAAGTGATCTGGCGATGTAGTTCTGTGGGAGAGTTCTTGTTTAGTATATGGAATGACACACTAGATTCAAACCCCATTACAGGCAGAGAAGGAGAAAAGAGAATGCTAACTCTTTGAGATATATGTTTATATGTATAAACTACTTCCAAGGAAAAGTGGTGGACAGTGATTTTAAAAGATTTCTTGGTCAGTTTGTCCTAGACTCCAGGGCCTTGTTTTTCTAAGTTTCATAAACTGCCTATTTAGCCAATACAACTCACAATCACACCTTAGTTTTATAAAGGTGCCTCCTTGCCTTCCCAACACAAGTTTTACAAAGCCACCAGTACACCTGATTGATTTCTTGCTTCTTGTCCTCTTCCTGTGGAGGAACCATTTTAAGTACTGCCCTCCTCTGCACCTGCATAGATAACACCATGTAAGATATACTATATACACAGGGTTATTCTTAGTTTCCAATTAGACAAGATACTCTTAAAGACAGGTACCAGGTTGCATCTATGTAAGAATTCATCTCCTCGGCCTCCAGCAGACCCTAAAAGTTGCAAGACTGTAGGTGTTTTTTTTTTATTTATTGTTTCTTCCTTCAATTCTTTGTCCAACAGTCACTTACTGCCTTAAAGTGTTTCCCTCTTTCCTTCCTGAGCACTAGAGCAAGAGTATTCTGAAGGAACTACAGGATACTAGTCATTCACTGTATAATGATAACCTGCATTGTAGTTGACACCTGGAACTCTCAGAAGGGAATGCACAGCAGAACTGCTATGGATAGCCGTGCTCAAAAGTGTGTGGGTGCTCCTTAAACAGAGACTGGCCAGTCACTGTAGATCATTTTCTTTTCTTTACATTTTCAGAAGACTGTGTCATATATGTGTGATAGAGAAAAAGGAAGGAAGAAAAAGGAGGAAAGGGAGAATTAAATTGAGATTTGCAACCTAAGTAAATGCATACCTGTAATCTTTTTTTTGGGGGGGAGGGGGTTTCGAGACAGGGTTTCTCTGTGGCTTTGGAGCCTGTCCTGGAACTAACTCTTGTAGACCAGGCTGGTCTCAAACTCACAGAGATCCGTCTGCCTCTGCCTCACGAGTGCTGGGATTAAAGGCGTGCGCCACCACCGCCCGGCCATACCTGTAATCTTATATTATGTTCCCACTTAATGCCTCTGACCCAGAGAACAATGTATATATATGATTTGCTGAAAGTAGCAAAAATAGAGGTTGAAAACAATATTATAAAATGAACATCCATCATAAGTGCATACAACATTTGGATATTGATTGTTCAAAAAAATGATGATGTTTGTGTGTGTGTGTGTGTGTGTGTGTGTGAGAGAGAGAGAGAGAGAGAGAGAGAGAGAGAGAGAGAG
>NW_026067948.1:112418-200842 GCF_014885135.2 Alexandromys fortis
GAGAGAGAGAGAGAGAGAGAGAGAGAGAGAGAGAGAGAGAGAGAGAGATCCTCTTTCCATAGGGGTCCTGCTGGATGCTGGACAATGAAAGTGTTAAAACTGGTCTCCATTCCTATTGGCTCATGGCCTTTTTAAAATCACTTTTCTATATGGCTGTCCCTGCTTCATCAAACCTCAGCATAAAATCAGATAGAGTCTTAGTTACTTTTCTATTCCTATGATAAAGTCATTATCAAGGCAATTTATTGAACAAAGAGTTTACATAGGCTTACAGTTTAATTGAGTTAGAGTCCATGATTGTACAGCAAAGGCATGACACCAGGAACAGTTGATCCCCAAGTAGGAGGCAGCGGGAACGCAAAGTGGGAATACCTCAGTCTTTTGACACTTCAGATCCTACACTT
The DNA here is from genome assembly GCF_014885135.2 of Alexandromys fortis. Lineage (NCBI taxonomy): Eukaryota > Metazoa > Chordata > Mammalia > Rodentia > Cricetidae > Alexandromys > Alexandromys fortis. The sequence goes on from NW_026067948.1 coordinate 112,823, forward strand.
AGTGACAAACCTTCTCCAGCAAGGCCACACCTCCTACTCTTTTCAAAAATTAAAAAAAAGTAGGGGGGAGGGAGACACTCCAATTGAGGACCAAGTATTTGGACATACAACCCTATAGGGACATTCTCATTCCAACCATCTCAGAGTAGGGCATTCTCATTCAACCACCTTAGGTACCTTCCCTTGTGCTTTGTTGACCGTGACTAGGAAGGTTCCTTTGTATGTAATGGAAAGCTTTGAGTAAATGTATTATACTTTTCTCATAAAGTGGGTTTTGTGATAGGAATATCTATACAAGATGCTGTAAAATTTTCAATTTCTGTTGTCTTTGCAAATATTAATAGTGACTATCAGATCATCATTTCCCAATGTGATAACATGAATATGTAGAAAAAAAGTTCCCTGCCTCTAGATCCCTGACTAGTACATTATAGTTAGTAATCAGCTCCAAGGCTCAATGTTCTAACCTATAAAAGAAAAATAATAGCCAGGCAGTGGTGGTGCACTCCTTTAATCCCAGCCCTCGGGAGGAAGAGGCAGAGGCAGACGGATCTCTGCGAGTTCGAGGCCAGCCTGATCTACAAGAGTTAGTTCCGGGACAGGCTCCAAAGCAACACAGAGAAACCCTGTCTCAAAAAAAGAAAAAAAAAAGAGAGATAGAGAGACAAAGAGAAAATAATACCAACATTTCGGTACATTCTTACACAGTATAGATACTTACTATTTTTAATTATATTAAGAAAACATTAATTGAATTGATAATCTTTGTCAGAAAAATAAAACTAGGAAATAAGGGTGTAGCTCAATTGCTAAAGTGTTTGCTGATCAGGTATAGAATCCTGGTGGGTTTTGGTTTGTTTGTTTTGGTTCTTGGTTTTTTGAGACAGGGTTTTTCTGTATAACAGCCCTAGCTGTCCTGGAACTCACACTATAGACCAGGCTGGCCTCAAAACTCTAGCTTATATCTTACTGTTATATAAACAAGGAATGTGACTTACCTTTTAAATTTTAACTTTTTTCAATTCTTTAAAAAATATTAGTAATGACAAATATGTCACGATGAACATTAAAGAAAATAATGTAATTGTGCCAAACACAGAGTAGGCATTCAACAAATGTTGCAATTATAAGGGAGGCAGTTTCTGTTCCCAGAGAGCAGAACAAAACAAAACAAACCATAAATCCCCTAATTATAGTCTCTCTTATTAAATTACCTCTTTGAACCCAGGCAACCTGGAAGGGCAGGTAAAAAACTTTATAGGTTTCCAGAAGCCTCTTGGTGTGATGCAGCCAGCAGCTTGGAGTAGCCAGCCTTTTGTTTCCCAGGCTTGAAAGAGGCTGTAGGAGAGAACTGAGGTGCCTTCAAAGTTTCAGATTGCCTATGTTGGGTTGCTGGAGTACAGGTAGAGCAATGACCTTACTCTTTTATCATGTAGATATGGGATCCAAACTAACTGCTCCCCAACATCCTTATGACTATTTGGCCTCCCCAGAATCTCTGTATTATGTTATCTCACAGATCCTCTCTCTGTTCCTCCCTATGATGGCAGCAGTACACAGAGACATGTGTCTGCTGTCCAACAACACTCTGCACCGTGGCACATAGTACAATCCTTAGCTGCTCAGAAACTCAGAAAGTTCTCCCTCCCTAACACACAGACAGCCAATAGCGGGAAGTATACCTTAGACAGCCACAATTCATGTCCTAGTAAGGGAAAATGTCATTGTAGAGTATCTCAGAATTACTGTAAAGCACATTAAAATTTTTTTTAAATTAACATTCTAAAAAGGACATTTGGTCCACACAGTGATATAAAACTAGATACCTGAAATTCTCAAGTAGATGCAAGATAACATTCATTTCTTCACAAAGTGCGTCATTTGAGAGCATCAAGAGGAGGGAACTCAGCACTCTCAAGGGCCTCATGTGAAAGGCCCTGTGACTTCATCTTAGCTTTGATTCTCCTTCATGTCAGCTATATCTTGAACCCACCAAAAGAGAAAATGTAAAGAAAATACCATGCAAGGCCATGAAAGTAAGTAGAACTCAAGTCTTGCCATTCCTAGATACTCATTCCTTCTCCCTTTGAGGTCCATAAACACTTACTGTTTCTACGATTAGCATTTTGGAGTTTGTAGGCCTCTCTTTTGTCCATATGTCTTACTCTTGTCTCTTTCTCGTTACTTGACTCCCATCCAGAGCAAATTTCCTCCAATGAACCTTAAGTACTGACGATTCTTGCTTTGCTGGTAGTATTTTCTGCTAAGAGATTTTCCAAGGTGAAAAATCTATTTTCAAGTTAAATGACTCATACAAGTAATTGTTAAGCACAATTACATAGTGTGTTGAATTCACCTTTGAAAAATACATATTACACAGAAGACATACTTCATAAAATTAATTTTAACTCATATAATCTATAAATTGCTACTTATATTTTTAATTATTTTGTTGTCATGGTATGAATTCATCTTTGCCTAAGAGTTTTAGGTACTTCACAAATATTTATTTAATTTATTTATTGTGTGTGTGTGTAGGGGGGTGTCCATACATACCACAACATGGGTGTGGAGGTTAGAGGACAACATATGGAAATCAGTTCTTTCTTTCTACCATTTAGTTTGGGGGATAGAACTGAGGTCATTGGCTTTAACAGCAAGTCCCTTTATTTGCTGAGCCATCTCTCCAGATCTTATAAATATCCACTTTAAATAATATTAATGAGGTAGAAGATTCACTATTTCTGATTTATAACCTCACAATTGAAATCAAAATGCTTTGATGATACTTTTTCTCATTTTGTTCATCTTATATTGTATGTTTATAAGATGTCACATATCTAGCATAGAAAACAGAGGTTTGCTATCACCAATATTACCTTCTATCACCTTCTAGAATTTTCTTTTTCACTGATTTTTGTTTCATACCTTCCCTTAATCTTTCAAGTTTTCCTGAAGTGAAAATTATTTTTTCCCTTGAGTCATTCATTTTCCTAGCCATTGCCTTCACTGAGGTTTCCTTAGAATACAACTTCTGGGAAGTTCCCTTTGCTGGCTTTGGAACCTCACTTCTGCTATCATTCCCAATCATTTTAACATTATGAATCCCAGACCTAGTGTTCCTGTAACTCTCTGACAGATGCCACCAGTGAACTCTGTGTTGATGTTCCTACTTGACATCTTATAATATTGCTCCCTTCCTCAGCTTCAGCAACTTTGCTCTATCTTATTTTCTTTTACTGATCTAGTATCTCTTTTCTTAAACTGGCTCCAGCTCTTCTACTCACTAGCAATTCTGAGCAGTTTTTCCTTCACTTCTTTGCTTTTCAAAGTGTGCGAGCAATCAATATCTTTGAACTTGACCTCTTACCTAAACTTTAAGCCTGCACAGCCAAGTGTTTCCTTGATGTTTCTGCCTAGAGAAACCACATGTGACACCAAAGGAATTCTTCCTAGCACTCCAATGACTCATACTACATAACTCAAAGTCATCCTTTGACTATGAGCCATACATCCTATCAGTTATCTCAACCAGATTCTAGCACCTTATTCATGAAGAGCTAGCCTTACTTCTCTTTAAGGCTGACTCTCATCACTTCTCTAACTTGGATTGTAGAAGACATTCTCTATGGGGTCTCCAATGTCTGGTTTCCTAAAATATACAGTCCAGTGCATACATCATTATAAAACTCTGAAGCCGTCTTCCTTACTTTCTGAATATAACTTGGTAGTGTCTTCTCATTGCTTATGAATCAAGGCTGCCTTATAAAAGCCACACCAGCAAAATTTCAGAGTAGTGATATCTATTATATAATAACCTTTGCACCCAGGTTCTCCAAATACTTATTTATATTTATTATGCACAATTCACATTCTACCTTAGTCCTACTTCTTGTAACTTAGCTTTTGGAGCAAATCAATTATTCCTATGAAAATATCACCAAGCTACTATCTTGTAATGTTCAGCCTATTATATAACTTAATTCAAAGTCTGGTTATCTAGATACCCAACATGAAAAACTCACAGACATCTGAACTTTCTTATCAGTGTCATAAACGAATACCTAGCATGTCAGAAACCATAAATAATTATCGTAATAACAACAAACACTTGTACATACTATGTGACAGCACTTGTGTAAAGTGAGGTACAGTGTCCAAGCACACATCCCTTAGAACTAAAATACCATAATACTGTGAATCTCAGATAGTTGTGATGAGGACTAAATGTTTCAAGTGTAACCACAACCCTAGAGATAAATACAATTTTTTTTTATTTAATGCCATTCTCTAACCACAAGAAAAGCCTTGTCAGAAGTGTCAATTATTTATTCAAGATCATAAAGCTGATAAAATTCAAGCTAAATTTTCAACTCAATTCATAAAGTAACAAAGTCCAGGCATGTAACAGTTACTATATTCTGATTTTTACTCCAATTACAGTAACTTAAGGTCTTCTATGTTCCAAGCACTGATATATTATGTGTGAACATATATTTGCATATATGAATCTATGTATTAAATGCCTATTTAATTTTATTGCAACTTCTATAAAATAGGCAAGGTTTTTCTCCTTGGTTATCTTTGTATTTAAGATTTGCAGAAAGAAAACCAAATCAAAATTCAAACTAATATTCCAGAAAAACATGAAAATAAACACTTATTTCCAAATATTATTCATTATTAGACTTAGCATAAAACATTGGGAGGCTGAGGCTAGGTAATAAAGTTCTAAAGCAAAGTTTGTATTTTAGTGAGACCCTCTCAACATAAAAATTGAAGCTGGGCAAGCAGCTCAGTGATAGAGCACTTATATTTGGCTCTTATGTGTGAGGTCCTGGGTTCCATGCCTAGCACCACACACATAAAAAGATAGTCTTTTAAGAAACATTTGAGAATTCCTTGGAATTTTAGCTTTCTCAGATCATTTAACACAAAGTTTTAGTTTCCTTCAGGTGTGAAAGTTAAGGCATTTATATTCATTCAACTATCTTATTTCAACAAACATCAGTATTGTAGTATTTTTCTGTTATTATAACAAATTTATGAATTTAGATAAATAATAGTTTACAGAATAGAAGCTTACTTGGTGGAACATGGTAACTTCTCTGCTTGGCATCAAGTTTTCTTGCTAACAAGGTTGAGGGCATTCCATAGTGGGGCAGATAAAACCTGTCTTCTGACTGACCCTTCCTAATTCTAACTACTCCCTAAAATCCCTATGCCTAAATAGTATTAATGAGAAATTGGAGATTAAGTATCTACATATAAACTGAGGCTACATTAAATCACAATAACCAGTTTGTGCATTGTACTGATTCCACCATACACTTGGAATTTACTCCCTATGACCTTAGAGAATTCATTTACACCATTTACATCTCATCTCTCTTCATCGTAGCAGATTTGTATAATTGCTGCTGGGATTTCAAGTTTTAATATACATTAAGGGCTTAGATCAGAGCCTTGGCAGGGTGACATTACTTAATGGACTGCTGTAGTAGCAGTAATAGATGTTATTGTGTTATCACATAGGGGTTTGGAGAATTTGGGGTCAGGAATAAGTGGGGAATAATTTATTTTGCATTAGAGGAAGAGAAAAAGTGCCACTAAATCTTCAGAGAAAAAAAGGTAATTCTAGGTGTTATGAAATATGATAGTTACTTTTCAAATAGAGAAAATTATATAGATGGATAAAGTTAAAATCAGAGAATAGAAACCATTACAAATTGTGGTCTAGCTGAAGAGTTGGTCCATGTGTAATCCTGGCAAATTGAGCTGAAGTCCTATAGCCATATGAGACAGGAACAGAAAGGTGGAGGAAAAAAATGTCGTCATTAAGATTATACATCTCTGAAAGCTATCATTTTGAATCATGTTTATTACTAGACTGGTGATAATAACACCTTCCCTTTATTTTTGTAGAACCATTTTCATACAATTTTAAGATACTATCTCAGTAATATTCACAACGTTGGAGGTCTTTCCAATTATAATTATCACTATTGTCCATAAGAGAAAACAGTCACACAAGGAAGGAAAAACAAACATCAGAGTTGCTGAAAGGTTACTGGTTGATCCAGAAGTGAGAGTCTGGTGTGCAACTTACTTCAGTGTTGAAAATAACAAAATCACACAATTTCTAATAATCCTTAACACCCCATTCTTCTGTTTCTCTTTGAAAACATCTGAAAAAATTCTGAAAGCAGAGTGTTATTGTTGAAGAGGCTTGTGTAGAAAAGACAATCAGAAATAGTGTTGATCATACAGAAAACTTTGTAAGAGTAGAATGGATGTGTTGGCAAAAAGCTGAGCTGCTTGCCAAGAGGAAACAAGAATTTGATGTGGGAGTGATTTCTTATTAATAAAGAAACTGCCTAGGCCCCTTGATAGGTCCACCCTTAGGTGGGTGGAGAAAACAGAAGAGAATTCTGGGAGAAAGAAGCTAAGTAAAGGAGTCGCCATGATACTCCCACTCCAGACAGAAACAGGTTAAGATCATCACTGGTAAGCCAGCTCATGGGCTACACAGAATATTAGAAATGGGTTAGAATAATATGTAAGAGCTAGCCAATAAGAAGCTGGAACTAGCCGGGCCAGGCAGTGTTTGAAAGAATACAGTTTCCATGTAATTATTTCGGGCATAAGCTAGCCATGAGGGCGGCCGGGTGCCGGGGACGCAGCCCCGCCGCTCTTATTTCAACAAGAATTTGCTTTAGTTTTAAAGTTACTGTTTAACCGAAGTATATACACCATAGCTAATACATTGATGAAATTTTGCACTTGATATTGTATTAATTTGTGAAAATGTCATAGTAAATGCAATAGACTGTGTGAGTTAAACAACAAAGGTTTTACTTTCTCCCAACTCTGAAGTTGGAAGTTCAAGATCAAAGGACTAGTAATATTGGCACCTTGAGTTCCTCATGCTCTGGCTGCACCTGTCATATGACATCCTCATGTTGGATAAGTTCCAAGTACAAAAAGGCCTTTATTAATCGTCCTTTTAATAATCTTATGTTCAAGCAAGCTTACAGTCTGAGATATTAAGAGTTGATAGTTTTACATATGAATGTAGGCTCACAATTCAAACATTAACAAAAACAGAGATGAGAGTTATCCATCTCTTAAGGTTCTTCCATGCTATTTCTCTGTTAACTACTCTTCTATAAGCTTAAAATTATACAAAAATTCACTTTTCATAATTATCACCATAATGCATTTTCTTACTTTATTTGTTTATTATATATTTACTTTGTATGTGTGCTTGTTCATGGGGGGCACCCATCTAACACAGCATGTGTGTACATCAGAGCACAGCCTTCAAGTATGAATCCTCAACTTCCATCTTAATATTACTTAATCACTATTTAATCAAGATTGGCTGGTCTTCAAACTTCTGCCTCCCATCTTTCTGTAGATGATCGAGTCACAGACACTTGCACTACTGTGTATATTTGGGTTTTATAAGAACTCTGGAGGACAAAATTCAGTGTACATAACAAATGAGCCATTCTTTCAGTCCCATTAGTTATTTGAATTTTATAACATATCTATATTCTTTATTAACTAGTATTCCTGTCTAATAAAATATCATGTAATCCTCCATGCTATTGCATATAACTTATAATATATAACTATGTTACAATTCATGTAATATTTGAGTTCCTTCATTTGGGCTATTATTATTAAAACTATTATAAACCTTCTTTTATTCATCTTTTGGTAGACACATAATCATCCCATTAAACACATAAAATAAAAATGTAGGTGTTTTGATATTACTGTATACTGCCCAACAATACCTCAAAGTGGGTATGCCAACATATACTCACATGAGCAGTGTGAGCTCCAGTTATTCTCCATATTCACCATTATGCAAAATTGCTAGTCTCAAATTTGAGCAATTCTGGTTGGTCTCAAGACCAACAAGATGTATGTAGGAGCATAGCCTTAGCAATTTTAATTTGCTTAACTCTGATGACTTTTGGTCACTTATGCATGATTTAAAGAAATACATAATTTTTGAATATTTAAAATGATTGCCTCTTCTTATGTGTTTGTAGAATTTCTTTATATACTTTGAAAGCAAATCTATTTTCAGGATTAAAGCTTATCTTATCTCTTAGTAGTTTTTTTTTTCATAAGCTGAAACATGTGTAAGTGTGTGTGTGTGTGTGTGTGTGTGTGTGTGACTAAAGATAGAACCTAGTCTTCTATATACTAGGCTAATGTTATCACTGAGCAGCATTCTTAGTGTTTAATGTTTTTACTTTGAGGTACAGTCTTGCTTAAGATCCAAAGCGGCCTTAAACTCACTATGTAGTTCAGACTGATCTCAAGCTTTCAGTATTCTTGTGCCAACCTCACAAGTATTTCGAATTATAGGTGTGTGCTATCATATCTATTAAACTTGATTTATCAATCGTACTTTTCCTCTTCTCTCTCCCAAGCCTCTCTCTATATATACTGTAATTCATTTAGAGGTCTTTTTTTTTTCTGTGTGAATCGTGTTCTTACCGAGCATCTGTATTGTTCTTTGATCACATGAGACAAATCTTAAACTGCTATGTTAGTCATTGGCACAGTTCAGATTAGTGCACGTGTTGGCACAAGGTAGAGGTGGGTTACTGTTCTACCTTGGTTTCCTAAGAGGCAAACTTCTTAGTAAACCAGCAGGAGCCACGTTTACTACCCCAGCTCTGGGAAGTTGTTGGGTCCAGGTTACCACCGAGTTGCATGTCCGCTGCTCATAACCCCATTTAAGTATTCAGTAACAGGGGCTTTTTAAAAAATTGTGGCCTTGTTTGAAACTGGCACTGAGCCAGGAAGCTGCCTCTTAAAGGCGCCGTTCTACTATTATTAAACAGAGCCTACCAGAGAAAAGGCAGTTATCAAGAAGCCACATTTGACTCCATTTCTGTGTGTTTAGAACTTTTGAAAAGCTTTCTCAAGTCTTATGTGGTAGTAGGTGCCCCACAATGGAAAGCCTTTTGTAGGCCAAGTTTTTCTGTGTTCTAGCAACAGAGATAGAGTTCAAAGTTTCAAAATTAATGTTTATATTTTCTTAATATTATGCATAATTGTCTGCAATAAAAGTTCTGCGGCTGAATTTTGTTTAGACTTTATCAAATCACTTACTATTTCTGAAGTTTCAGAGTCATCCCCTTTTACCTGTCTTATCTTCATCAACTTCTAAATTTTGGAGTCTAAAAGGTACTCACTAAGGACATGCAGACCCGAATGCCTGGTGTTGAGAAATGACAATGAGGGCTGTGTTCACAACCAAAATGTCAAGACAATTGACTGTGGGGATTCCATCAAACTTGTGATCTAATTTCTTTTTGCTAAAACTGTTTTCACAGGTTTTAGAGCAGTGTCTGGTTCTAATGTAATTATAAGCTATTGACTTATTTTCTTTTTTGGCATGGACTACTAACTGTATCCTAAATTCTTATTTTCTAGGGTGACAGTAGTTTTTCCTCAATTGTGCTTGTTGTTCTACTAGACTGAGCATATTCAGTCCTCTTGAAAGTCAGTTAGGCCATTGTACCATATCTTTGGCATTTTTATGTGGGCAGCTACATATATTGTTTCTATATTATTTCCTTAAAGAAGATTCTTACCGGGCTGGAGAGATGGCTCAGTGGTTAAGAGCATTGCCTGCTCTTCCAAAGGTCCTGAGTTCAATTCCCAGCAACCACATGGTGGCTCACAACCATCTGTAAAGAGGTCTGGTGCCCTCTTCTGGCTGCAGGCATGCACACAGACAGAATATTGTATACATAATAAATAAATAAATATTTAAAAAAAAAAGAAGATTCTTACCTGTACTAATTTACTTTTCTGAAAAACAAAATGTAGATATTCCAGTCACCCCAACTTTGACCCTGAAGATGTCAGCGATCCTGGTATTCATAGTGTGGCCTACAGAATAGCAATGCCCGTATTTTTGGGCCCATCCCAGGTCTACCCAACCCATTGGTATTCTGAAGGAATGTTAACATTTAAGATATACTGCTTTGGTAGAGTCTGATGGAGTAATAGGGTGGAAGGAACCAAACTCTCATGTTTTGTTGAGTAGAGCTATTGGTCCAATATGCTTACTACGAATGCTAAAAGAAAGCATCTTATAATACCATCTTACTTAGACCATGAGATTTGGGGGCCTGATTTTGACCCTAAGGATTTTTAAGTCTCTGGAATGTCAAATTCCCTTTTTAATGTTTTCATAAAGTCTTCTGGAGAAAGAAATAGAAAAGATATTATTTACTGTATGTCTATTGTGGAGTATTTTTCTACCACCCTTTATAAAACTAATTTAACTAATCTGGTTTAAATGGAGTTGGGAAAATAGGGTGCCATTTTCCTTAATCCTACACTTCTGTGTATAAAGCTGCATATTCCAATGATCATTTGATCTCGTAGAGGAGGCTGAGTTAACATATATATAAATGTGTGTGTATATAGACACACACATATATAATATATATAAAAAAACTGGATATAATATATATTCAATGAACTGAATAAGCAATGTCTCTAGAAATAATTTTAGCATTTTTACTCTAAAATTAATATAAATTTTATAATTATAAATTTTGAGATAATATTTATACCTTAAGAAATGTTTTAAAGAGTTAAAATAAAACCAAAGGATTATGAGATTAGTGGTGATATAATAGTCCCTTAATTTTGTTTTTTCTTTTGTCCCATACCAAGTGGCTCTTCTGACATAGATTTTGGATCTTCTCTAAACAAGCATTCTTGGGTTTAGAGAAGAACAGAGCGATACTTCAACTACAAAATCAGCTTTACCTTTAGTTGAACTGGGACTAGAAAAGACCATTTGCTTATATGTCTGTAGGGAACAGCAAAATCAGCCATTTGGGAAAACTTAAGAAATTTTATCCTATTGGAAATGTACCATGGCATTAGGTCACTTTACTCTTTCTCCTGGTACATCTTCTCTGAATGATTTGTTCTTTTTCTTCAGATGTCTCATTTGTCTAGTCATCTTCAGATTCCTAAGCTGGAAAGACAAAAACAAAACCCTGATAAAACCCTAATCATGAGGTGTTTCATTTTTGGCAGATAATATCTGATCAGCCTTTTCTGAACTCAATGTATTGTCCATTGAAATCCTGATTACGTATCTATGGTATTGTATACATATTTTAATTTTTCAAACTCTGAAAAATGAAACATCTATTTGCCAGATATTATTTTTTTAAGTACCCTTTGGTTTACTTCCTGCAGGTTGTGGAGTTTGGTTATACAAAAAGCAAGTATGACAATTCCTTATAATTTCCTTGGCTTGTTGCCAAGTGATAAAAAAATCTTTCTTCAAATCCTTGCTATTAACAGAGTGTTTCTTATGTAATTATGAGGCTTCTAGCACATTTCCTGATGATAGTAGATTAATTTCATCACTACCCTGTGATAGAAGGCTTGGTAAACCCATAGGAAATCTGATATGTGTTATATACAAAGATGGTTTCTATTTCTGACTATTTCTTATAACTGAATAAATAATAAAGATAATTCTGAATTATCTAGAATAAGTTCAGAAATTTCAATATATAAATGTCTACTTCTGAATATGCAGAGTCGGTAACTAAGAGGCCTGGAAAAATCTAATAATACTCAGAGAATAGCATATAATTCTGACTTTTGAACAGAATTTTAAGGACTTTACTTAAACTTCCTGACTTATAATCTGCCTTTCTTGATTTATTTGCATCAGGATAGAATGTAGGGGCTCCAGAAATTGATGTTCCCCAATGCTAGGAAGGATCCAATTAGTTTTCTTTACAAACTGAAGTCATGTGCTTTTGGGATATTTGTTGCTAATCTCTCCCAAAAACATTACTGCAAGCTCTTTGCCGATGTTCATTTTCTGTCACAAATGAGGGAATTTTAGCATTAGTAAAAAATATTACAATCTCTGTTGAATCCATTCAGTTCTTTGAAAAGTCTCATTTTTAAATTTCAGAACCAATTCAGAAATCTTTCTACAAAGGTCTACATAAAAATTCTTGTAGGAGAATGAGTAGAAAGTAGAATGACCAGGATACAATCAATCTCTGAATTCAAATGATCCACATGCGCATCCTGTTACTTCTTTTCTATCTGAGTAAATTCTCTCTCAACTTCAGCGATAATTTTCTTGGACTATTTAAGTCCTTATCACTTCATAAAATTTGAAGTAAATTACTTAGTTCATTAGTTGTTAATCCAATTTGGATTATAATCCAATAGCCAGTTAATATCTCCCAGCAAATTTTGAAAATCATTAAGAGCTTTTTATAACTGTCTACTGATTTGTACTTTTTGAGGTTGAACTTTTTGTAAACATATCCTATATATGAAACAAATAGAATCTCCTCTTTGTGTTTTCAGAAGGAAATTGGGTTTTTTTTTGTTTGTTTGTTTGTTTTGTTTTGTTTTTTTGAGACAGGGTTTTTTTTTCTTTTTTTTCTTTTTTTTTTTTTTTTGTAGCTTTGAAGCCTGTCCTGAAACTAGCTCTTGTAGACCATGCTGACCTCGAACTCACAGAGGTCCGCCTGCCTCTGCCTCCAGAGTGATGGGATTAAAGGTGTGCGCCACCACTGCCCAGCTTCAGAAGCAATTTATACCCCTCCCCAGTAGGGCAATACTTTCTTCACTTCTTCAACATTTTTCTAAGATATCTGTATTTGAATCAGTTAGTAAGATAGTGTCTATATAATGATAAATATTAGATAGAGGAAACTACATACAAATTATCTCCAATGGCTGTTATACAAAATATTGATACAAAGTAGGGTTGTTTAACATCCTTTTTGGAAGAATTTTCAATTGATATATTTTAACTGGCCTGGAATTATTATGAATAGGTACTGTGAATGTAAATTTTCTCTATCCTCTTCTTGTAAAAGTACTTTTTAAATCAAACTTTATATAAACCATTCTTTAGATACTAGAGAAATCAGGGGAATTCCAGGCTGTAAAGAGCCTATCATCTGAATTACTTTATTTATGACTCTCAAATCTGTTAACATTCTCTATTTTCTCGATTTCTTTTTAATGACAAATACTTGTGAATTGCAAGGACTAGTTGATTCTTCAGTATGTTAAGCATTTAGCTGCTCCTGTAATTTTTCTGATGTTAAAGCAATTGTTTCACCAACACAGGTTTGTCAGTTAACCATTTTAAAGGTAGGGCTGCTGGTACCTTCAAAAGATTACCAGCTGTTGTGTCCTGTTTATAGACAACCTGAGCAGTCAGTGACTATTCTTTATAATAACTTTTAATATTTTTTCTCAGAAACATACATTAGTTAATAGTTTGTTTCTGAGATTGGGGAGATGTTAAACTGAGTATTGCATTTCTTTAACAATTCAGGTCCCCATAAATTCATTGCTTTGTTAGCCGCATGTTAGTCACATGTGGCTTTAACTTTCCTCTCTGTTTTCATAATCTTATACATTTGACCCATTGTGTGCTTTGTTTTACCTTACCTAAATCACTAGCAGCTGAACATTTTCCTCCTTAAGAGGTCAATTCAGATACCAAGATTCTATTGCAATTATTGCTGCAACTTCCCTGTATCTAGAAAACTTTCAATTTCAATGCCATTTATTCATATTTTTAACTTTGGTCTTGATCATTTATGAAAGTATGCCAAAATTTTTGATTTATGGTTTCTCTTGAAAATGTTGTTCTTCTAATGCTGTTCTGTCCTCCAGAGAAGCGTGTTTTTATTTTTTTACAACAGACATTAAGTCTTTAAATTGCACTTTTGAGTAGTTTGCCTGTTGATAGGGTTGAACCAAATTTGACATGGGGACCTGTGAGAGGGCCTCTAAAGCATTTTCTGATGGCAAAGAGTTACCTTACCTGTTCCATGTTGATCTGAATTCATTAGTCAAAATGTTGGCTTTTGCCACACCTTCTGCACATTCAAGAAGGCTGGGGTCTTCTGTTTGAATTCTTGCAGTGACTTTTCATTTGTGGAGAGAAACTCCCATTTACAAATGGTGCCTGAACATTTGGCAAGAATTTCCACATAAAGCCTGAGAAAGTTTAAGAAAAAAAAAAGATTTTAGACAGAAAAAAGAATAGAGTCAAGCATGGTTTTTTGGTAGCAGCATTGTATCAGATAGGCTCTGTTTTTTCGCATCAAGCAGAGGCACAGCTGCTTTAAGTGAGACCTCCTGACTAAGAATTAGCAGCAAAAACCATGCAGCTCTTTTAAGAGGCCCTGCCAACACTTAAATGGTGTTATGATCAGCCAGTGACACACTTCTTGGTGGTGGCATGGACTTAGAAAATTCAGAGTTGTAAAAAATGTGGCTCCTGCTAGTACCTCCACTATGAAGCTAATGTCTCAGGAGGCCAAGGAGTAGGGTAAATCCAGTTGCATAGTTTCTCTGGGAATGAGGACTATAGTGTGGTTATCCTTCGCTTTACATCTAATAGCCACTTGTGAGTGAGTACAAACTGTATTTGTCTTTCTAGTTCTGTGTTATAGCTCATTGAGAATGATATTTTTCTCATTTCATGCATTTGCCTTCAAATTTCATTATGTTATTGTTTTTCTCTCTGCTGAGTAATACTTCATTGTGTAGATATATGACATTTTCTTTACCCATATTTTGGTGAGGGACGTCTAGGTTGTTTGCAGGTTCCACCTATTATGAATAATAATGCTATGAAAACAGTTAAGTAAGTATCCTTGTGGTAAGATTGTGCATCCTTTGGGTATATGCCCAAGAGTGGTATAGCTTGGTCTCGAGGTAGATTGATTTCGAGTTTTCGGAGAAACCACCATACTGACTTTGAAAGTAGCTGTACAAATTTGCAATCCTAGCAGCGGTGGAGGAGTGTTCCCCTTACACCACATACTTTCCAGCATAGGCTGTCATTAGCAGTTTTGGTCAGCAAGATAGTATTTCAGTTTTTTTGAGTGGTATTTGCCTGCCAGTCAAGGATGTTAAACAATTCTTTAAGTGTATCTCAGCCACTTCAGAATTTTTTTTTTGGTTGAGAATTCTGTTTAAATATGCACCCCATTTTTAAATTGAGTTCCTCTGTCAGAAGTGGGGTTGGTGAAGATATTTTTCCATTCTGTAGGCTGTTGTTTTTGTCTTATTTACCATGTCCTTTGCCTTACAAAAACTTTTCAGTTTCAGGAGGTCCCTTTTATTAATTGTTGATTTCAAGGTCTATGCTACTAGTGTTATATTCATGAAGTAATTTCCTGCACCAAGGCATTCAAGGCTACATTCCACATTCTCTTCTATCAGCTTCAGTGTACCTGGATTTATGTTGAGGTCTTTAATACATTTGGATTTGAGTTTTTTGCACAACAATAAATATGAATCTATTTGCATTCTCCTATATGTGGCCATTCAGTTATATCAGCACCATTTGTTGAAGATGTTTTCTTTTTTCCATTGTATATTTTTGGCTTTTTTTTGTACAAAATCAGGTATTCATAGGTATGTGGATTTATTTCAGGGTCTTCACCTTGATCCCATTGATCTAGTTGTCTGTGTCTATGATATTAACTAACTGTTTTATTACTATTTCTCTATAGTAGACCTTAATGTCTGGGATAAAGATACCTCCAGAATTTCCTTTTTTCTACAGGATTATTTTAGTTATCTTGGACTTTTTTCTTTGGTTTTATTTTTTCATATGAAGTTGAATATTGTTCTCTCATAGTCTATGAAGAATTGTTTTAGGATTTCCATTGGAATTGCATTGAATCTGTAGATTCATTTTGGTAAGATTGCAATTTTTACTTTGTTAATCCTACCAATCATTAAGCATGGACGATCTTTCCATTTTCTGATCTCTTCCCCAATTTCTTTCTTCAAAAACTGAAGATTTGACTCTGCCCCCAAACTCTCCTATCCTCCACGATCTCAGAACTCTGAAACACAGGCTACAGCAAAAACAGTGAGGACAGAGATGAGTGATCACCCACTCAAAGGGGCACTCTCAAAGCCCTCTGTACTGAGGCAAAACCCTGAGTCTCACCCCCACTTGCCTCAGCTTCTCTAGTGAGCCAACAGGCAAGCTTCCTGTGGGTAGGTTGCTCCAAGACCCACATGCCATTTATCAGATCCTGTAAGCTACAAGCCCCACTCTGCCCCCAAATTCTTGTATCCCCCACAACCTCAGAAAAACTCTGAAGCATAGGGTATGAGTGCAGAGAGTGGACTAATAGAGCAAACCAAGAGAGAAGACCAAAAGAGTGGACCAAGATAAGGGTACAATAGAGACATCAGTGGCTCCCTGAGACACAGACAGTGACAGTAGAGAGCAGACCAAGAACAGTTCCCAAATACACAGACAGCAACTGCAAGGATTGTCCCAAGAGGCAAAGACACTGGCAAAAATAATTGGAGGAAGATATGGGTAGGTGCCAATGCAAGAATTCATTCAACAACCTACAAAGCAACATGGTAACACCAGAAACCAGTGGTCACACAACAGGAAGACTTGATCATCCTAACCAGAAGATACAGAAGAAAACTATTTTAAATGTAACTTAAGGAAGATGATGGAGAACTTTTAAGAGGAAAGGAAAATATCCCTTAGAGAAATGGAAGAAAAGAAGTGGAAAAAATTATAAGAAATCAATAAATCTCTTTTAAAATAAAAAAAAATCATGTAAAGGAAAGAGTTCAGACAGTTCAAGACTTGAAGACTAAAATAGAGGCAATAAAGAAAACATAAACAAAGAGAATTCAGGAAATGGAAAATCTGAGTAAATGAATGGGAACTACAGAGGCAAACATAACAATCAGAATATAAGAGATAGAAGATAGAATTTCAGGTGTTGAAGATACTATAGAGGAAATAGATTCATCAGTCAAAGAAAACATTAAATCTAACAAATTCTTAATACAAAACATCCAGGAAATCTGTGACATTATCAAAAGACCAAACCTAAGAATAATAGGGATAGAAGATGGAGAACTCCAGCTCAAAGGCACAGAAATATATTGAACAAGATCATACCTCAACATCATTCCCAACCTAAAGAATAATTTGCCTATGGAGGTACAAGAAGGTTACAGAACACCAAATAGACTGGATCAGAAATAAAGTCCCCTCACCATATGATAATCAAAAGACAAAACATACAGAATAAAGAAAGAATATTAAGAGCTGCAAAGGAAAAAGGTCAAGTATCATATAAAGTTAAACCTCTCAGAATCACACCCGACTGCTCAATGGAAACCATAAAAGTCATAAGGTCCTAGACAGATGTGATGCAGACACTAAGCATTCATGAATGCAAGCACAGAACACTATACCCAGCAAAGCTTTCAATCACCAGTGATGGAGAAAACATGATATTCCATTAAGAAAAAAAAAACAAATTTAAATAATACCTATCTACAAATCCAGTCCTACACAAAGTACTATAAGGAAAACTCCAACCCAAGAACATTAATTGCACCCACAAAAACACAGGCTATAGATAACATCACACCAGCAAACCCCAAAATAACTGGGCATTAATGTCTCTTAATATAAATGGACTCAATTCACCTATAAAAAGACCCAGGCCAAGAGACTGGATATGAAAGCAGTATCCATCCTTCTGCTATATAAAAGAAACACACCTCAACCTCAAAGACAGAGATTACCTCAAAATAAAGGGTTGGGAAAAGATTTTCCAATCAAATGGACCTAAGAAACAAGCGGGTGTTGCTACCCTAATAACTAACAAAATAGATTTCATACTAAAATCAAACAGAAGAGATGGAAAAGGACACTTTATACTCATCACAGAAACAACCCATCAAGATGAAATCTCAATCCTGAATATCTATGTCCCAAATACAAGAGCATCCATATATGTAAAAGAAACATTACTAAAACTTAAATAACACATCAAACCCCATACACTAATAGAAAAATTCAGCACCCTCTTTCCCCAAAGGACAAGCCAACCCAACAGAAACTTAAAAGAAGAGAACTAACAGATGTCATGACTCAAATGGACTTATCAGACATCTACAGAACATTCCACTAAAACACAAAAGAAAATACCTTCTTCTCAGCAATTCATGGAACCTTCTCTAAAACTGACCACATATTTTCTTTTTTTTTTTTTTAAAAAAAACTCAACAGATACAAAAAAAAAAAAAAAGGTATAACACCCTGTATCTTATCAGACCACAATGGTTTAAAGTTAGAAATTAGCAACAACAGTAATTGCAGAAAGCCTACAAACTCATGGAAATTGAACAGTACTAAATTGAACCACCTCTGTGTTAAGGAAGAATCAAAGGAAGAAATTAAAGACTTCCTAGAATTCAACAAAGATGAAGGCACAATGTACCCAAACCTATGGGACACTAGAAAGTCTTGCTAAGAGGAAAGTTAATAGCACTAAGTGCCTACATAAAGAAAGGGACAAAATCTCACACTAATGACTTAACTGCACACTTGAAAGCCCGAGAACAAAAAGCAGACTCACCCAAAAGGAGTAGAAGACAGGAAAAAATAAACTGAGGACTGAATTCAATAAAATAGAAATAATGAAAACAATATAAAGAATCAATGAAGCAAAGAGCTGGTACTTTGAGAAAATCAACAAGATAGGCAAACTATTATATGAACTAATCAAATGGTAAGGATATAAAATCTGAATTAAAAATTAGAAATGAAAAGGTAAACATGAAAAGAGACACAAAGGAAATCCAGAGAATCATTAGGTCATACTACAAAAACCTGTACTCCACAAAACTGGAAAACATAAAAGAAATGCACAATTTTCTGGATAGATATCATATACCAAAATTAAATCAACACCAGGAGAACAATTTAAATAGACCTGTAACTTGCAAAGAAATAGAAGCAGTCATGAAAAGCCTCCCAACCAAAAAAAAAAAAAAATTCCCAGGCAAAATGGTTTCATAATGCTACAGTTACCCTGATACTGAAACTACACAGACTAAACCAAGACAGAGAATTACACACCAGTCTCGCTCATGAACATTGATGCAAAAATACTCAATAAGATACTGGCAAACCGAATCCAAGAACACATTAAAGAAATCCACCATGATCAAGTCTGCTTCATTCCAGAGAAGCAGGGATAGTTCAACACATGAAAATCTATCAATGTAATCCACCATATAAATAAACTGAAAGAAAAAAGCCATATAATCATCTCATTAGATGCTGAAAAAGCATTTTGACATAATTCAATAGCCCTTCATAATAAAGATCTTGGAGAGAACAGGAATACAAGGAATGTATCTAAACATAATAAAAGCAATATACAACAAGCCGACAGCCAACATCAAATTAAATAGAAAAAATCTCAAAGAAATTCCAATAAAATCAGGAACAAGACACGGCTTTCCACTCTCTCCATATCTCTTCAACATAGTTCTTGAATTTCTGGCTATAGCAATAAGACAACAGTAGGAGATCAAGGAGATACAAATTGGAAAGAAAGAAGCCAAACTTTCATTATTTGCAGATGACATGATAGTATACACAAGTGACCCCAAAAGTTCTAATAGGGAACTCCTACAGCTGATAAATACCTTCAGTAATGTGGCAGAATACAAGATCAACTAAAAAAATTAGTAGTCCTCCTATATACAAATGGTAAAGAAGCTGAGAAAAAAATCAGAGAAACATCACCCTTCACAATAGCCACAAATAATATATCTTGAGGTAACACTAACCAAAGAAGGGAAAGACCTGTTCGACAAAAACTTTAAGTTCAAGAAGATACCAAAAAATGGAAATATCTCCCATGCACTTGGATAGGTAGGATCAACATAATAAAAATAAAAATCCTTCTGAAAGCAATTTATGGATTCAATGCAATCCCCATTAAAATCCCAACACAATTCTTCACAGACCCTGAAAGAAAAATATTCAACTTCATATGGAAAAATAAAAACTCAGGATAGCCAAAATAATTCTGAACAATAATGGAATTTCTGGAGGCATCACCATCCCTGACATCAAGCTTTATTCTATAAATACCATAATGAAAACAGCTTGGTATTAGAATAAGAACAGACAGACTTTCCAAAGAAGTACTTTGCTTCCAACCATTATCACCTGTCAGTGTAGGACTCCATTGATAAGTTTAATGGAGGCCTGAGTCTCAGTAGTTTACCCTGAAGCAGGAAGAACCATAAATTGAGATTACCTGAGCACCACCCAAGAACAGACCACCCAAAGGAAATGCCTAACGTTCCGATCACTGTAGATAGGATCACCTGCCAGCACATTCACCAGGACACCCCTAGACAAATGTCAGCCAATCAGGGGTCCTGAACCTTAGAAACCCCTCACCCCCACCTTTACTACTATAAAAATCCAACTCTAACTGAGATGGGGGCTCTCCAATTATTCAAATAAGTTGGACATGCGGAGAGACTGAGTTTGCAAACTTGTATAAAATAAAGGCTCTTTGTGGGATTTGGTCTCCCTGTTGGCTTTTGAGGGACTTTGCAGATCTGGGCATAGCATACAGATGGTCCTCAATTTGTGATGGTTTGAATTACTACTATATGATACTAAAGTAATATGCATTAAGTAGAAACCATGCCTTGATGTATGTATGTATGTATGTATGTATTTATTTATTCATTTACCTTTTCCATTGATTTGATTCAATTGCAAGTCTGGGTGGTAGCAAAGCAGTGCAGAGCCATTCCTACTCTGGTGAGCTCAGCCGTAGGTCCTGAAATAGCAGCAACCCTCCAGCACACTATGTGCTCCTAAGATAATGCAAAGGAGGCAGGTGCATTACATGAACGGCAAAATTTCAATTTACAGTGTGTTATGAGATAGAACTATAACAAAATTGAGAATCTGGGACTTAAAATGTTACCTTATGTAGTCCTAACAATAAAAATTTTGACTTACTGGTTAGACACAAAATATTTTAAATTTTCTGTCATGAGTTGTGGTGGAGCACAGATGTAATCTGAGCACTATGGAGGCTGTTCAGTGCCGGCGTGGTTTATATAACAAGATCCAAGCCAGCCAGTCTGGGTTGCATGGTTCTATGAAAATATAAAGAAAGAGATGGAAGAAGAGGAGGGAAGGAAGGTAGAAGGGGAGAAAAGAAGAGAGGAAAGAGGGAAAGTTTCTTACGCACACAAAGTAAATTTATCTAATTTAAAATAAAAATTAAAAATATTTAATTTGATTAACAAACAGATACTCTGACTAGACATTTTTCTAAGTTTTCCTAACTTGAAAAATAATTATTTATTTTGATATGTATGGGTGTTTTGCCCATATGTGAGTCTGTGCAGCATAAATGTGCAGTGCCTGAAGAAGCCTGAAGAAGGCATTGGATCCTCTGAAACTGGAGTTATAGATGGTTGTTAGCAAGCACCAAACACTCTGAACTTTTGAACCATCTCTCTAGGCCCTCTTTTCAATTTTTTTCATAAGATATTGAGGAATCTATCATAGTGATAGATTCTATTTGGAATTAGAAATAGCTGATTTTGAACCCGGATTGCCATTTCCAGGTCCAATGAAAGGTAGGTTTGGTTCTACCATAAATGGAGCCAGGGAACCAAATGGATACCTCAGAGAAGGCATCTCATGAATGCTTGACCCAGAGATCAAATGAAATAAACACATACCAACCAAGCAAGGTAATGGCTCATCCCACTTTTTCTCAGACTAGAAACAATAGGTGAACAATTATTTCAGTCTGCTTCTTTCATTTCCACAAGTTCAAGAAGCTTGAATACTTTCCAAATGAGTTTTGGGAATTCTTTATGTATTTCAATAACCTATCTTGTTCCTGGACCTCATTAGCACACATAATTGAAAACTGACTTTCCTTAATAAGTGTAACAGTAATCTCCAGCTGAGGGCAATCACTTTGATATTACTCATTTTCCCTTCTGCACAAAGATTACCACAGTCACTGCTCAAGCACACAACCTCGGAAGCTGAGGGAAATAATTAAAATTCTTTCTCTATTATATTGCTTGTACAGCAGTATGGGAGAGTCTGTCTCATACCACATTTTGTAATATCAATATAAAAGTTCTTGTAGATATCTTTGACAGTGGTTTTCTATCTATGGGGAATGGTCTTGCTGCCAAAGAAGTGAAACTTGGTTCTTGGGCATGGATGCTGAAATGTGTCTTAGTTTATTCAATCCAATAACTTGTGGTCCTTTACAGTCCATAAACTCTTCTGTAGTATATGAGTATTTTTTAGAATGTCTTAGAGAGATGGTCAAAAAAGAAAAAAAAAGTGTACAGCTAGGCTGTATAAGATGTTATAAGCATGTTATAAGCCTATAATACTAGAAACTTGCAAATCTGAGGCAGGACAGTCACAAGTTCAAGTTCTTCACTGAATGCACATAGGAACAAGCTGGGTAAAAAGAAATCTAGCAGCCTGGTGGGAAAGCCAATGACAGAGCTTGCAAATCTCAGAGCTCCATTCTCCAATATATCAATTTGGATGATTCTGGTTCATCGTGATAATGGTTACTCCAGTGGATACTAAAAGCAAGGCTGCCTGGTTTGAAGCATAGCTCAGTTACCAAGAATATATGATCTTGAAGTAGTTAACTACCATCCTCATTCCTCATGTTTTTCCATCAGTAACGTGAGTACTATAATGCACAGCACTTAGAGTTGTGGTGAGGGACATAGGACTTGGCCCAAATTTTTAAAAATTGTAGAAGCTATGCTGCTTTTGTGAAAAGTTTTAGTGCCATTTAATCCACAAGTTTAAGGTCTGAAATTTATACCACACCTTTCAATAGACAATTAAAAGAAGGGAAAACAAATAAAATTTAGAGCGTGTCCAGATGACTCAGTAGTAAAAGTACTTGCTGTAGAAGTCTAATGACCTGAGTTCAGATCTTGGTACCTATAGTGGAATGAGAGAATTGACTACTGAAATGTGTCTTCTCTCTTCCACACCTGTGCAGTGGCATATAGCATGTACACACACACACACACACACACACACACACACACACACACACAGAGAGAGAGAGAGAGAGATAATTAAAAATAAATAGAATATAGATAATACATAACATTTCCAAAACATGAGCTGTTAGTATTATTTACTTATCTATTATTTCTATTATTTACTTATCTATTATTTACCTGTTAGTATTATTTACTTATTTATTTTTAAGCTGAAAAATGTTTAATTACACAAATCACATACATACACATACCATTTTTCTCCCTGTATCTCAGATCTACTTTTATGAAGCAGGCTCTTTTAATGCTCTTAAAATTTTCTTGGCCTCCTTAGATACAAGGATTGGCTCAAAAGAGTGGGGTGATAAATGATAGATTTCACTAGATTCCACTAGCCTCAGGGAGGTCTGGCTATCTGCCTATCCAGTGCAGTCAAGAGATACTTTATACAGATAACATGGTTTACAAGTTAATTGCAACGCTGGTAACAGCATATTTCCTCCTAGAGGCTAGCCATAAGCTTGAAAGACATGTCACTATGTGCAGTTTCTACAGAAACCTAAAAGAAAAAAGATCTCTCTCTCTCCCTCCCTCCCTCCCTCCCTCCCTCCCTCCCTCCCTCCCTTCCTCCCTCCCTCCCTCCCTCCCTCCCTCCCTCTCTTCCTTTTCCTCTCCTCTAACCTTTCTGTGCCTATCTCTGTCTCTGTTTCTTTCTTCTTTAAGAAGCAAAAGTAAACATTTAAAATGTCTAGGCAATGATCACTACGTAGTATTTGTTGACATTAATGCTGCATTGGTGTTGCCATGATCTTCCACTGGAACCCACTCCCAAAATTTAGATGGAGCATCAGTGCTTATGCATAAAACATCTACGGATTCGTTGCATTTTCTAGTTACTCTGCTAGTACTTCAGTTTACAATTTCCATCATTACCAAGAGGAAATACTGTGGTTAGGTAGAATTTGAAACTATTATATGCCATCTTAATAGACAGATACAGAATTTATGGGAAAAATTAATTACTTTAAAGAAAGATAAATGATCTCCTCCCCCAAGCCCATCAACATCTGAGCCAGGTAGGAAAGCTGGTCCTGAGATCAGAAGGGAGGGAGAGCTGCCGCTGCCCACTCAGGGGAACAGGCCCTACACCTCACCTGGGAAGCACAAAAGAGCCAGTCCTGTTCGTGGAGGTGAGCCAGCCCTGAAGTTGTGAGCATAGAACTATCCCCATTACTCATGTGTCATGTGGCAGCATGGGCAGGGAAGAAATGCCTGCCCCCATCAATACTTGAGGCAGGTGGGTGAGCTGACCCTGAGTTCCTAAAATGGGGAGAGCTAGTCCTGCTCCACATCAGCTCCAGCACTCCAGAGAGTGGCCCTTTCTGCTACACCTGGGCAACACAGTAGAGCTGGCCCTGAAGGTATAGGTGTGGGAGATTCTACCCTGGAGACAAGAAAGCAGGAGTATTGGCCCCCGCTAGGGTAAACTTGTCAAGGCAAGGCAGAAGAGTTCATACTGGTGGTGAGGACAAGGGAGAGCTGGTGGGCTGACCAATCATGCAACTACCCAGGCCCAGAACCAGCTTTACGGGTTTTCTCACCCCACTATCCACCCCATCTGTGATTTGCTGGAGCATGTGAAGAGACAAACTGGTCCTGCAAACTCAAAGCTGCAGGATTTCCACAACACAGGGAAATAGCAGGATAACCAAGAGGAGCTCAGGCGAGGACTCAGCATATGCTAGTGCAGCAGAAACCAGAGGCCTCGAACCAGAACAATGACTCTGTGCAATGAACACTTGCAAATTAAAGATACATGGACAAAAGAGAAAGAAAGAGAGGGAGAGAGGGAGAGAGAGAGAGAGAGAGAGAGAGAGAGAGAGAGAGAGAGAGAGAGAGAGAGAGGAAAAAAGGAAGAGAGGGAGGGAGGGAGAAAGAAAGGGAGGAAGGGAGGGAGGAAGAAGTCTTTAGAAGCAGAAGGTTAAGAAAAAGATTCTAGAAGTGTTTACGACAATTTAGCATGCTGCAGGTGTTTTCAACTAAAGGATTGTAAAGGTCCCTGAGGTATTACTGACCTTTTCTTGCAAACTTCCATTCCTTTACTCCCCTGAATTGAGTTTTGGGAATGAATTCCTCTTTCTCACAGCAAATCATAGAACCTAAAATCTTTTTACCAAAAGTAAGCCATTAAACCTAGAAAGATTATTCTCTCCCATCCCCCTTGAAGATTTATTCCAGAGGCTCCTGTCCCAAACCAAGAATGAATGAATGTAGCACAGAGGCCAACAAGCATCTTTGTACACAGGTCATGCTGTGTGACTCCTTTCTGCCATTGCAGCTAGATTAGGTCTTGTTTCTAATCACATTTCTCCATAGTTGTCCATTATGCCTCAAAAATGAGCATTAAAATAGGTAGCTTTACGTGGATCCTTTTCTTTCTTTCTTTCTTTTGAAAGACTCTCAAAGAGGTCCTTCTCTCGAAAGGAGACCTCCCCAATGCCAAGGAACAGGCTGAGACCACGGATGCAAATCGCAAGAGATTTATTGGGTAAACACAGGTACCTGCGTGCAGCAAAGTCTTTCGGAGGACTTGTGTGCCTGCCAACTGGAGGGCGCGCTTTTTATAGGGAAGAGCAAAAAGGAAGTTTACAGAAGCAAAAGCGTGGTTATCGGAATGAGGCGGGGGCATGAATGGTTTCCTCTCTCAGCATGGGTGTCAGCAAAAGTCATCCTGTTCCTATCTTATAGATATCCTGTTTTGCAGTCAACCTGCTTTGTTGATGTCCTATCTTATTGATATCCTGCCTTGCAGTCTTCCTATCTCATAGACATCCTGCTCTCTCAAGCACATGGGATGTTCTTAGGAGAGCAGGCTGGCTGCTGATCCGGAGAATTTTTTTTTTTTTTTAAGCAAACAGGACGTTCCCCCCGGGAGCATGCTAGCTGTAGGGTCTTTCTTTCTTTCTTTCTTTCTTTCTTTCTTTCTTTCTTTCTTTCTTTCTTTCTTTCTTTCTTTCTTTCTTTCTTTCTTTCTTTCTTTCTTTCTTCACAGTGTTTTAGGTAGCCCAAACTGGCATCAAATTTGCTTCAGAGCTGAGGGCAACCCTGAACTCCCAATTCTCTGAGACTCTTCCTCTCTATTGCTGGGATTATAGGTTTGTGGCCATAGTGCTGTGTCTCTGGGTCTTTCTTTAGGAAGTCTCCCTGATGATCGTGTTAAATGTGATTAAATGAGCCTGTAATACTTTTTTCCTGTTAACTTTTGTTCATATTTATGTTTGTCTTGACCCTTCAAATGGAAGAAAAGGAACCAATGGATGACGGATGTTTGCATGGATGTAGAATTGATTTCTTTCTGTCATCAAGTCAAGTTTCTTAGGACAATTCAATTTTGTTTTGACATTGTTTTGCTACAGATAAGGAAGTTCAAAGCCAGGCATGGTGGCTCATACATATTATCCTAGTATTCAAAGAGGCTAAAACAGAAGGATTGCTATGATTGTGAGCTCAAAACCTTCTCTCAAGAAACAAAAGCTAAATCAAAAAATAAAGTCTGAAGTGGGGGAAATATATTCTCAAAGGCCCGTAACACAGAAAGTATACTGCAATGGAGTATTTTAAATCCCTCCCATGCAATAGAAATTAAAAAAAAAACATTAAATATTGCTCCTTCTTTCTAGATAGAAAAATACAGGCAAATTTTGAACTCACATGCTCTGTTTGTAGTGGAGGCTGACTTTGAATTCTCCCTGCCTCCATCTCCATGGTGCCAGGAATGTAGGCATGGACCACCATACTCAGCATATTGCCCCTTCTCTTGGCCACGACCACCACCTTGCTTGTTCTTCCCTGAGCCTTAGGCCTAAAGGCGTTTGGATAATAATCAGTATAAAAATGGAAAATAATGATCAACTCGTTTTTTGTGTTTTAAAAAGCTAAAGGTTTAAATATTTTCTAAGGCCATTAAATAGCATTAAGTATTAAATGTCTCTGACATTGCAAATAGTCATGTACCTAGGTTACAGGCATGGAAAATGCTTTTTGTCTTCCTAAATTCCTGACTTTAATATAACATTTCATGATGCATGGGCCATTTGAAATAAAAGTCTTAGAGTATGAAGTATGGTCTATAATATGGATCACTTTCAAACACACACAGGTACCTGGGTATTAGAGTAAGTCTCTGGGATCTCATCTTAGGAAATGAGGTCTTGGTCTGAAAAATTTTAGTATTCAAAGTGAAATGACATATTTTCTGAGAAAAACAGGTTGATATTTCTGTCTTGAAAAATTAGGCCAGATGCACATCAAAGGGGACTCCTGCAAGGCAGTAAAGAAGAGTTCTGTATAGAACTATAAGACACTGGGATTTTGACATGTTTTAAAGCTGGCACCCAGTGAGTCCTAAGGGTATTAAAACTCTACACTTTGCATTTTTGCTCAGTGTATTAAATTTTAATTTGAAAAAATAATTATTGCACCATGACATTCTTTCTTAGATTTAGTAAACTGCAAACAATCCAGTATAGTAAAAGTTTGAAAAATCTTTGCTTCAAAAGTAATTATAAATGTGATTATTAATTACATTTTCATAATTTATGAAAAGGCATTTTCCATCTATTTTATATGAAAACAATAACATCAATTCACTGATAACTTGCAAATATTTACATTTAGAGAAATGGACTGATTCTTGAAAATGTGTTTTACATATCTCTTAACTAGTAACATGAAATTGCAATTGAATCTTTTTTATAATAGTGTAAAGTGAAAAAAATATAATTTATAGTAGAATAGAATTTTAAAATTACATTTATTCATTTACTGATTTTGTGTGTGCACCCAAGCACACAACTTGAGCATGACAGAGACAACTTGCAGGAATCAATTCGTTCCTATCATTTGAGATCCAGTGTTCAAGGGCTGGAGAGATGGCTCAGAGGTTAAGAGTATTGCCTGCTCTTTCAAAGGTCCTGAGTTCAATTCCCAGCAACCACATGGTGGCTCACAACCATCTGTAATGAGGTCTGGTGCCCTCTTTTGGCCTGCAGGCACACACAGACATAATATTGTATACATAATAAATAAATAAATATTTTTAAAAAAAGAGATCCAATGTTCATATGTGGGTTTGACTACCTGTGTATTTATCAGAAGAGCCATCTCTTTAGCCCTAGAATTAAATTGTTAAGAGGGAAATACACAGTAAAATCTAGGGCCAGGTGTGGTGATACAGGCCTTTAATCCCAACACTCTGGAGGCAGAGGCAGGCAGAGCTCTGTGAGTTCAAGGTCAGCCTAGTGTGTTTAATGATATCCAGGACAACAAGGACTACTACATAGAGAGATCCTGTCTCAAATAAACAAAATAAGAAGAAAAAAGAAAGCAAGGAAGGAAGGAAGAAAGGAAACATAGTAGAATCTGCAACAGTGACTGTTGTTTTCTAGGCTAAATTTGTAGCAATTTGAAGAAAGTCTTGTTGAATGTATCTAACGGTGACTTCTGGTTATCTAAAACATTAACCTGGTAGATGAGAAAACAGCAAGGGAAAGGAAATATCTTTCTCCTTCCTGTCCTTTTTCAGGCATGTGCCCTAAACACTAGTAAGATGGGTTGTACGACCTCCCTCTCCTTTCCTGGGAGACTGAACTCTGTGTTGCCTTACATTCGGGGCTGCCAGTCCACTTTGGTAAGTTCTCCTAGTATATTCCCTTAGAGCACATTCATTTATGTCCTGTCATACTTCTACACAACTGTACACAAAAATAACTTTCCTTGTCTTTGAATTTCCATTGCCAAAGTATGCCAGCTTTTTCATTATTTGTTTTGACACAACGGTATCAGAGCAAATATTAACAGTTGGCTAGAGGGGTGTGGGCAGCACTTTATTTCCTACATAGACCCTTTCTAACAACCTGGGCAAAGCTTGGCCTTTCCAATGTCATCCATACCAGCGCAGAATGGCACTAAACACACGGCCTTTCAGGAAAATATCTCTAGGGACAACTGAAAGAGAGGGAGGGGAATCCTCTCCTTGGAAATCCTTTGATATCGTATGTGCATATTACTTATTAAAACAAAATGAAATAAACCATATAAAGGAGTTTTCATTTTGAAATACAAGATAAACCTCGCACCTAAATCTTCAAGTGTATTATAAAGAATCACAGGATTGATTTGATTGTTCAGACCACAGTGACCACTGCTTGAGGATGAAGGAAGGATTTCTAAGGAAGTAGCATTGTGAACAAGCCTTGAATAGGATTCAGAGAATAGAAACCAGGGCCCAAAGGAAGCATTTCCAGGGGAGAGGGAATGTTGAGTGCAAAGGTCAGAGGTCAGCAAGGAAAACTCTGAGAACTCAGTAGGCCTATTTTCCTGTAAAGTGAATTTGCTCAGAGGTGAGGTTAAAAGCAGCAGGGGTCTGAGGACTTCAGTTTTTAAGTAGATAACAAATTAAAATTTTATAGTTGGAGGTGATTTTTTTCTATACATAGTAGATTTGCGTTTGGAGAGCATGATTAGAAAAATAAAAGTTTTTATTAGCTTAGAAAACCCTAGCAACATTATATCAATTATTTGAGATTGTGTTCTTTAAAACTTTTGTTTTTTCAATTTTTCTTCGTTAAGTAGAAACCTAACAGTAATTAATAAAATTTTATTATTGCTTTTTATATTATTGTTATTTGGTGCTACTGGAGACTCAAACTAAGCTTCTTATGCAGGCAAGGTAAGGATTCTACTGGTGTGCTATATCCCTAATGTTGACTTTTAAATATAGTAGGAACCAAAACTTTACTAATTCACACTTTACTAATTAAGAAAAGTTGCAATGTAACAAAATAAAATTTTAAAAAGGTGTGAAAAAAAAATCCCTCAAAAGCCCAAAAGAAGACAAAATATTGAAACTTGAAAATATGACTAGGATTAAAGATCAGAATTTGGATAAGAATTATTTAAATAAAGAGATTTTCAATTTAGAGATTATAAATGTCTGCATTGCAGAAGTTTTTCTTTCTTTGTAAAACTTTATATTAATCTAAAATTTTATGTGTATATATGGTTTTCGCTGGTTATTGTTAGAAGATGAACTTTTATGTGTGTGTGTGTGTGTGTGTGTTGTGTGTACACAGACTTGAGAGGAATTGAAATGTATTTACATTGAAATGAGAAACTTAAATTGGATAGAATGAATGAAATTCTTCATAGGAGGTATCCATAGAAACCACTTAAAATAAAAAGAAATGTTAATTCTCTTTGTTAAATTGAGCTTCCAGAATCAAAATGAGCTTGGGACATTCAGTACAGATATGAACACTTTTTGACTTTATCTACATGAAATATGTTAATTTAGAGTTATAATTTTGTGGTCATGATTTCAGCTGGTAATCATAACCAGTTTATGATTACATAGTTACTGATGTTTGCTGGTAAAGTTTCCAAGATACACTGCTTACGTTGCTAGTTTAACTAGGTATATAATATAGTTAAAAATCATGGCTTGTGTCTCAAAGTTTTCAACAGTTTCTTGACAGCATAAAGAATTAAGTTTTAGGAGCCAGCTCATTGTAGTTATAAAACAAACAAAACAGACTCTTAAAATAATTTTGGAAGATAAAATAATTTCTTATAAAATCTCTCTGTAAAATAAAACTTTTCCATGTTTTTTTTTTTTTTTTTTTTTCCAATCAAGGGCCAGGCAAGTGTGTTTCAGAATATTGCAGGCTCAGCTGCTGAAGTTCAGTTCTCTCCTGTTCATACACAAAGGTAAACTCTGTTATTACATTTCTCTTTATTTTCTTATTCCATTTATAATCATCCTAGACGTTCAGAAAAAACCAAGTATTCATTATGAATAATTTTTATGGCTGAGTTATTTCTAACTTTTCAAATTATAGTGAGTTCTCCAATGAATTGCTTTGACTTCACCCAATTCATATTTTATCTGGTGCATTATAGATCTAATTTTTGTTGTTGTTGTTGTTTTATGTTTTTACCAATAGGATTTATCTTTGTAGCCCTGGCTGTTCTGGAACTTGCTTTGTAGACCAGTTTGGCCTCAAACTTATAGAAATTCACCTGCTTCTGCCTCCCAAGTGCTGGGATTTAAGGTGTGTGTCACCACCTTTGGTTAGATTTGATGGTTTTAATGGCGTCAGACAAGTTCGGATATTTTGAACTTGTTTATTATCTTTGTTACGTATTTTCTTTGTCACAATAAGCCTCTCTGCTGATGTAATAAACCAAATTGGATCAAATCAGACCAAATTAAAAAAAAAAAAACAGCTTTAATGAATGCCAGCGCTCCTGGGTGGCCCCCAGGAAAACACAGAGTACGGGAAAGGAGAACCAGAACAACCGTGGAGAATTGAGAGACCAAGTGTTTGTTCTCTGGAGGGCAGTTTAAACAGCCAGTGGGAGTGGTCTTGACCTTCCCTGGGGATGGGTCAGTGTTTGGTGGGCTTTCTCGGAGGTGGAGTTTGGACTGAGGTAACTTCCAGGGGAGGCGGCTTGAAATGGAGTTTTCTGCCCACAATTCCAAAATGGAAGCCAGAGGGCTGGGGTGAAGCCCCCAACTAAACATTTCAGATTCTTTGTATAAGAAGGTGTTAGGGAGCTGAGGTAATGCTTCCACCCAAACATTCCAGACTTTTTTTGGATAAAGTGGTGCCCGCTCAAATCTGGCTACTTTCTGCAGGCAATGGGGCGACATGGGAGAGGGGAGAGCTGGGAGTTGGTGGACTCATGCTCAGCAAGAGGTGTGGTTGGAGAGGCATCCAGTTTACAGTCATCCTGAAGACCTCAGGCTGTTCCTTGAGGAAGTAGAGAAGGCAGGTGGCTAGGAGAAAAAAAAAAATACTATTACTACTGTTGTTCCTTTGGAAACTACAGCTCCCAGACTCCTCCTGGATTATGAATACCTGCGCACGCAGGCGTGCTCAGGTGCAGGTCATTTCTCCCAGATAACCTTGCGCTTCCCGTTAAAAAGCGAGCTTCCACAAGGTCTCGCTCTCTCTTGCCCTTTACCCTTGTGTATCTCGCACACCCGTCCCTTATTGTGTCCCCCTCCCCCATTAAAGTGCACCCACGTGGGAGCCGCGTGTCTTGTCTCCTCCTTTTGCGCGTGTCTCGTCTATTCTGTGTTCGTCTACACACCCCACCCGCCGTTTTTAAAAGAAAAATAACTACCAGCCCTAAGAATGGGTCTAGCCATGGGAAGGGTCATTAACTACCAGAAAGAGTGAGACAGAGAACTTCCCTGGTTGTACAGGAGAGGAATGGGTAAACAAGTGAGACACAAGAGCAATATACCCTTTAAAACCAGATTTAGTTGGTAGGTGTCTATTTGAGCCAGGAGAGGCGATACCAATGGTGAATGAAGTTTCAGGGGCTAGTGTGGGTGTTGGTGTTGTCTGGAAGGCCCTCTGTGAAATGTCCAACATGAGTGAGAAGAAAATACGAGCCGCGAACGAACCCACTTAGGAGTTTATTAGAGAAGAAAAGTGCTCGCAGGCCTGAGGAAACTGTATGGGGGGAGAGAGAGCAAAGATGGGGAGTCCAGTTTTTAAAGGCCGCCTAGCACATGTGCACAGGAGGAAAGACGTGACTATGTCAACCGCTGATGACGGGCCACCCACGCCTTGCACATGTGCACAGGGGGTTTATGTGAGTATGTCAGACACTGATGATGCAGATGGCAGGTGACCCACGCATGCGCACAAGGGCTTTAGTCGAGTTGCACATGGAGTTAACCACGCATGCGCACATGTGGATCATGCAGGGCGTGACCAAAGGTCTGCCCACATGAACCTGGAAGTGCAGCCTTATGGGTGGCTGAATAATTACACTCTGTAAATTGGTCTTGGCCCAGACAGCAGGAGTGACCTGTAAAATATGCTTGAAAATGGATAGGGTTAAGATAGGCTCTGGAGACTGCTAGTTTTTTGTATTTATTTATTTATTTATTTATTTATTTATTTATTTATTTATTTATTTATTTATTTATTTATTTATTTATTTATTATTTATTTATTTTACCAGAACAGAGTTTTTGAAAAGCAGCAGAACTTTTCTTGGGAACCTGCAGGTATCTGTAAGCTACCTTACTCTTAACCACTGAGTCATCTTCCAGCCCTCATGTCAAGTTATTTTTGTTAACTAGAGTTACTTTGATTGAACTGCAGAGCAGTTGGAGCAAAGGATCTTTCAGACGAGACTTGGCTGTGGTGTGTGTGTGTGTGTGTGTGTGTGTGTGTACTGTATCTGCCACTTGGATTCTTCTTTAATAAAGGTTGGATACCATTACTTTCTTCTAACAAGCCCCTGGTTGCACTAAAGGGAAGCAAAGTGACAAATCAGAAACTTTTGCTGCCATGGGCTAAAATAGCTTAAAAATTCTGTCCTTTGGTGTCTATGATGCAAAGCCAAGTGTGTTTGCCCAGGAACACTTCTAGTGAGGTGTGTTTGTTGGGGAAACTGGCTAGATCCAAGTGGGAAGAATTAAATCCTTAAAAGCATATATATATATATATATATATATATATATATATATATATATATATATGAACTCTCCCACTAAGATTCCCACTGAGAACAGATGAGTCAGCTGACAGTAGCTGGGAAGAAAGAAATTAAGAGAGAAAAGAAAAGTATTTCTCAGAGGCAGGTGAACAAGTTTGGCTGGGAGATAAAGGCTTTGAGAGGAAGAAACTGGTGAGGGTTTGATTAGCCAGGTGCAATGGTGATAGGGTTGTTGACCTTGTTTTCTTTATAATTCTTGCAGCACTAAGGTTGTGACTTTCAGTTGTCAGTTTTAAGAGACACTAAGCAAGGTAGACACATTAGTAGGGAAACTTAATTATAATGAAGTGCTGTAAGGAATTATGTCCTTTTAATTTCCAAGTGCTGAAAAAAATCTCCTTATGATTGGGTAGCTAGCATTCAAGGTTCCTAAGAGGGAACAAAATGAGTAAACAAACAACAAAAGAAATCACAGAAAACAGACTGTGGCTTCGAATACTGCCCACATAATAGTGTTTACTTCTGGCTATCTGTAATTTGAAATGTTTTTGTTTAAAAGCAATGGTCCTACTTTTTAGGGATGGGATATATATCATAGCTTCTCTTTATCTGTCTCCCTAAGCATGCTTTAGACTCTCTGGGACAGGTTTTTGCAGAGGAGACTTTTCTTAGGATCACTAACTCACCCTCATACCATTTGCAAATGAAAGGAATTAACAATCATACCATCTTATTTTGAGTGCCTTACAGATTGCAGGCCCTTTTTGGTCAATTTTTTTATTAACCCTGCATGGACTTTGGAATAGGCAAAACGCTTGCCATTATGATCAGTTTTACAGATGACTAAAACAGAACCAGCACCCTGACTGAGGGTCTCTCAGAGAGCTGCTCTCAGACAACTCTTTATGAGAGTTCAGGGCAGTTAGGAAGCAGTTCCTCCTAATGTGAGCAGAGGCTAACATGTAGATACTATAGGATGTGTTTCTGGGTCTTCAGCTTGGTGGGAGTTTCAGGCAATTCCGAAAAAAAATTTACAAAAAATTTAAAAAGGTACATAAGGAATGTTGGAGTTCACAGCCAATGTAAGGGAGGAGAAGTCCGAAGTCTTGCCTTTAAAAATTAGCCAACTGCCTATATAGGGAGTCTTCAGACTTGAGAGCAATAAGGAGGAGCCCCTCCTCTTCCTTCCCTACTGGAGATGCAATTGCATCTGACACCTTACAGTGAATAAGAGACAGTTAACAAGTGGAATTCTTGTTAACGAAGGTATCTGATTTTTGCATCACTTAAAATAAAATCTATTTTGTCAAATCATTTCTATTCGAAGACGATACAAAGTTTGGGCTTGCTTTGTGTGGAGGTCCTTTGGTCTCACTCTGGCAGGCTGAAATGAAGGAGACACCAGAGAAAGTCGACTTTTAATCAAAGCAGGGAGAAGGCTTGGGACTTTTTGTCTGCTTCTATCTTCCTAGACCTATTCTCCTAGACCCAGGCACTACTTTGTCCTATAGGTCTGTTTTTTCTCAGTCGTCTTCAGAATGAGGAATGCAGAAAAAGAATTTGAACTGGTTATTTTTTATAGAATCAGAATTTGGCCTTATCAGCCCTTCAGGAATGCCCACCCCCCTCTGATGGAGTCACCAAATGAGGCCAATTCAGTCCATGGAATGTGACAGCCCGCGCAATGATGATTGATACTGACAGCAAAGCTTTCAAGTAGCAATATCCCCGGCCACCGACTGTGAGACAAAGAGAAAGAACTCTCTGGAATTCACAACATTCCCCATCCAATTAATCCCTAGCCACCCTGCTGCGTGTGAATGGGCAGTGCTGGGGATTCGTGGCTGTGATGCTGAGGATTTGCGGATTCTTTTGAGAACCCCCGAAGAGAGGTGATATGGAGAGCCGTAATCAGCTTGTCCGGAGGAGGGGTGGGATGAATTGCCTTGCCGGGCCTGGCCTTACTATTTGTACACTTTTAGGCACCTCGGAAACCGGGTTTGCAGACAAAAGTCTGTGGCAAGGGGCCCTCTACTCCCGAGCTATTGAGGGCCAGGATTGTCTCTTCTATTAGTTTAGGATTGTGCCTTACCGAAGAATGGAGGGGCCAAATCCAGAATCAAATAGGCTCTTGCCTCATCTTTCTGGCCACCAGCTCTTCCTCTTCCTGGCCATACCCTCACCCTAATATAATTGGTGGGGAGATTTTGCTTTGGGATGTCTGAGATTCTAGTCTAAATTCGCTGTTTCCCAAAATGCTATTTTTCTCTTGTAGCTCCAGTTTCATCCCTGTGAACCTTCCCCACTGGCAAGAATAAAATTTGCTTGTGGGTCACAGTGGAGCTTTATTCTTTGTTGCTTTATTAGGCTCCTCTTGCTATTATATAGCCAACATAGAGACTGAACAAAAATTAATAACATTTGTTGATTGTGTATTGTGTGGCAGATGCTGGGTACCTCTGCATTGCCACTTAAATTTTCACACAGCTTCTCCAGAGTAGGTGCACAGTGTTAGTTTAGAAGTTTAAAAAAATAGCCACCGTTGAACAGCTATGGTAAATAAGTAAGTGGAGTCAGAACCTTCTTTCCTGTTTACCACCTTCTGTTTATAACCTGCCAGATGATTATACCGAGCTTCTGGTGCCATTCAGGCTGACTTTTCCATCCTGCATAGAGTTGCTTAAGAGATAAAGGTGCCACTTCCCATGTTTTCATAGAACCTAAGAGAAAATTAAAGGCCCTCAGCTCAGCACAAAAACCTTTTGATAGCTGGACTACAGGAGAGAACTAAAGATGAAGATGATAACCCTAAAGATCTCTCAGAGGCATTTGTTGAGTAGGCCCAGGAAGGTACCGAGTTCATCTCTCGCCTGGATCCCTGCTTAGTTTCTGTGTCACTCTGGAAGTTCTCTACTTATCTGTTGTCCCTCTATGTTTAGAATGAATGGCACAGGGTGTATATATATATATATTTTTTTTGACTGCACCATGTCAGATGGGAATTCAAGATAAAGAGTTGTTTTATTTATTATAAAAGTTGTTTTATTTTATTATAAACGTTTTTGTTATTTGTTGCCAATAACCATTGGGAAACATGTAAAAGCTAAGAATGTGCCTAACCATTCAGTGTTCAATGTTAGCCAACTTATGTTTTCACAGTGGAGACCAAATAATGTCTATGTAATAAAACTGGACTTCATGGATCATGCTCTCCTATGGGACACTGCCTCTTAGCCACTATTTAGCAATATCTTCATATTAATAATAAAGTTTGCATAATTATTTAAGAACTTTATTATAAGAGATATGAGTAGAGTTCAATGATAGAGCACTTACTAACATTCTTATGTGCCTGGGTTCCAACTCAAATACTGCAAAAAATTGTTTTTAAATGGAAGGTATTTCATTTATTTCTCTATTTTATAAACACTGTTAGAGTAACAAACTCCTGGATAAAATAGTAGAATCCATGTGGCTGGAGAGCTGACTCAGTGGTTAAGAGCATTAGCTACAGTTCCAAATGATCTGGGTTCGGTTCTCAGCACTCACATGGCAGCTCACAACTGTTTATAACTCCTATTTCAGGAGATCCAACACCCTTACACAGGCATACATGCAGGCAAAACACGTGTACATAAAACACAAGTAAATAAATTAGTTTTTAAAAAAATAATAGATTTTGTGGTCTGAATGGAGACAGCATTCCAGTTGTGTTGTGGAATAATCTTCCTGTACACTATGAAGATTTGTCCCTCAGAAAGGCTTAATAAAAAGCTGAATGACCAATAACTAGTCAGAATTTTGGGGAGATAGAGTCACCAGTCAGAGAAAGCAGGAAAGTAGTATAGGGAGCAAAGAGTGAAGGTAATAAAGCATGAGATAAAAAGTAAATGAATAGAAATGGGTTAATAGGTTATAAGAGGTAGTTAGAAACAAGACTAAGCTATTGGCTGAGCTTTCAAAATTAATAATAAGTCTCCATGTTCTGATTTGGGAGCTAGTAGGAAGGACAGAAAAGTCTGCCAACACAGTTGTCCTGGTCAATCACCTGGCCAAAGGACCATCCCCAAGAAGGCAAGCGTACCTTAAGCCATTCTAAAGAGATAGGTAGAATAATTAGTTCTTTAATGAGACACTGGACTTTTTCTCCCCAAATCCCTATTTTTAGTGGAGTAACTTATAGGTGTTGTAGTCATGTCAGTCCTAAGGAAGCTCACATTTCTGAATTATTCAGAAAAGCATAGTAACTTTCATCTTTCTTCTTTTCTAAGAATGCTTTCCTTAATATTATGGCTTTTTTACTCTTTCTGTAAAGCCTCTCTTCCTACCATGTGACTGTTGTCTACCATGTGTCTGATCACCATGCCAAGGAATATTGTTTTGAATATTTGAAGTTTGGAACACCTGGTCTAGCAGAAGACAAGTACTTCCATTCTAAAACGAGATATATATGAAATGGAATACAACCATTAGATATAATCACAGTCTCAGGTACTTTAGACTTAAGGTCAACACATGTGTGTTCAATTACAGAACTTAAATTTAAATATATAAGTAAGGGACAATGAGATGGTTCAACAGGTAAAGGTGCTTGCTGCCAAGGTTGATGACAGGACCCCCATAATGAGAACTAACTAGCTCAAGCTGTCCTTTGACTTACACACACACACACATGCACGCACACACGCACAAACGCACTACTACTACTACTAATAAATAATAATAACAAAATAAATGCAATTTAATTTGTTAAAATTTATTTTATTGTTTTTATTTGTTTAATAGTATTATCTGAATATATGTATGTGCACCATATGTGTGCTTGGTACTTGTAGAGGCCAGAAAAAGGCATCATGTACCCTAAAATCAAAGTTACCTTGGAATTAGAGATGTTTGTGAGTCATCATATGGATGCTGGGAACTGAACCTGGGTCTTCTGCTAGACCAAGTGTTCTTAACCACTGAACCATCTCTCCAACTTCCTAAAATATTTTTTTAATTAAAAAACCATTATTTTATTATACGTATGAGTGTTTTGCCTGCATATATACCTATGTACCATGTGCATGCCTATTAGCCAAGAAGGGCATCTGATTTCTGGAACTAGAAGCACAGAAGGTTATGAGCTGCCATGTAGGTGCTAAGATTTCAACATGGGTCCTAGAAGAACAGCTAGTTGTCTTAACCACTGAGGTATCTCTCTAACTCCCTAAAAATAAAGTAAGTAAAATACTGGCGATAAATCACTATAAAGTATATTGAAGAGTTTTAAATTTTCAGTTTTTGGTTTAGTTTAAGTTTTTGGAGCACTAACTCACAATTGTGTGTGTGTGTGTGTGTGTGTGCGTGTGTGTGTAAAACTTCTGGTTGAACTTTTACCTACATTTAGTTCAGTGCCTTTCTTTTTTAATAGTCCCGAGAATCAAACCCAGGATCTTGAATTTGCTAGGCAAATGCTCTACTACTAGACAATATTCCCATTACTAAAGTATTTTTTTTTGCAAAAGTGGAAAAGTATCTGTTTAGTAATATTGTTTATATTTAAAGCAATGCTACTTCCCCTATTCCTCCAGATTTATTGCTTTATTTTGTGTTTTGCCTGCATGTGTGTATGGTTATCACATGTGTACCTGGTGTCTGCAGTGGTCAGAAGGAGGGATCAGATCCTCTGGAACTAGAACTGTAGATGGTTGTGAACCATCATGTAGATGCTAGGAACTGTACCTACATTCTCTGGAAAAATAACACAAATTACTCTTAACTGATGAGTAATCTTTCTAGCTCATAAAACAATGTTCTTATTTACTCATGCCTATTGCAGTTTCCTTGGTGCTGGAGTTTATGTTCTCATTTAGTCTTATAGTTCTTCCTGCAGTTGGGATGCAGTTCTCTAATTCCCTTTTCTTGACAGGGAGTGTCTACTCCCTTTCTTTTATTCATATAGAATGTTAGGATACCTACTTGTATAAACCATCTTAGAAAACAGAAAATATTTCACTCTGTCTTCATTTTGTAGTTAGAAGACAAGTTTAATCTTAGCTTTTCCTCTTACTAGATATAGGCCTAACCTAAGCATGATTTACATAACTTCTCTAAGCCTTAGATTATTTACCTATTAGTTGGGCTAAAATCTCTCATCTAAGTTTGTTATAAAGATTATGTGAATATAACTTGCAAATACAGTGTTCTTTCAAATAGTTATCACACAGGAGACATGAAATACAAGGGAAGTAATTACTAGTACTATGTATTTATCTATTCTTGATGACAAAGATCATTTCAGTTACTGATGGATTCTAGACCTGAAAACTGCTGATAATTATGGATGATACTGGAATAATGCATACAGATCTTAAAATTCAAAGCAGACTGAACGTGGAGGCAGTGGTACAGCCCCAAGACAGAATGTATAAAAATGGGCTGTGGTGTAGAATAGAGAAGATGAGAGATTGAGTATGTACTTTGGAGGAAGAGCATTAAAACTTGCTAACATACGTGGATACTCAGAGAGAGAATGTTGGTTTTAGGTCTTGGCAATTGTTTTTGTGCTATCATTTTCAAAGAAGGTGAATGTAGCGGCGTAAATGAATTTAGACAGATTGTAATAATATATACAGCTTTAATGGGGAAATAGACTTACAGAACCAAAGCATTTGCCCAAGGCGAACACACCCCCTAAGGGGCTGGGCTTATTCCTATAAGTGAAGACTGAAGTACTATACATAAAGGAGTGTGATAATGAGATAATCAAACATTTCACTTCAGAAATGTTTAAGTTAGAGATGCCACTGAAATAGCCAAGCAGATATGCTAAGCAGACAGTTGGATAAAGAAAAAGTTTAGAATTTAGAAAGGACTAAATCAGTGATAAAAATGTTAGTCTTCAGAAAAGTGGTTTGTGTTTTTATTATATTGTATCCATATAACTAGAGAAAACATTCCTGCCAGACTTTCTTAGCCTTATTCCCCAGGGAAAGGTGAATGTGCTCTCCACCCGTTCCACAGCCCGATGACTCAGGACAATCAGATCCACAGCCCCACTGGGCAGGACAATCAGACATGATAGGGAGTAAAGTTAAAGCAGGAACTCAGTTTATTACTGTGAGAGTCAGCTTATATAGATTGAGAGACATTGTGTGATGTGGGGGTACCTTCAGCTAATGAGAGACAGCCAAGCCCCTCCTCTGGCTGGAGGGGCATCTACCCGATTTTGCTGTCTCATCCTTGGTAGCAGTGAGCCTATCCCTCAAACTAGGGCCAGGCTTTTCTCTGTCCTACAGGCATTGAGGTACAGGCCCTGAGATAATTTTGGCCTAACACAATCCTACAATTTTTATGAAAATAGACTAAACACAGATAACCAAATAATCCTAAGGAAAAAGAATGCTGCTGGAAGTATAAGAATACCTGACTTCAAACTATAATAAAGTGCAATCATGACAAAGATATCATGATACTGGCATAGAAACAAGCATCAGTGGGCCAAAACACAAGATCTAGAAACAAACCCATGCCAATATTACCATCTAATGTTTGACAAAGATGTGGTGGCTGGTTTTATTGTGTCAACCTAAAGTCCACTCAGAAAGAGGGTCACAAGGAAGAATTATTTATATTAGGTTACTGTAAACTTTTATCTGTAGAGGATTATCTTGGCACTTTAATGGAGTTTGGAAGACCTGCCCATGGTGGGTAGCACTATTTCCAGAGAAGGAGATTCTGAACTGTGTAAAGATAGTGAAAGTGTGGTAGGCTCTAGAATGGGTGTATTGACTATGAATACGATGTGATCAGCTCTCTGAAACTCTTGCCACGGTGAATTTTTGCCATGATTGCTTGTGACCTGAAGTTATGAGCCAAATAAACCCTTTTTCTCTTAAGAAGTTTTTTCCAGGATATTTTATCAAAGCAACTGAAACTAAGGCAGATATCAACAACATGTACTGAAGTAACATTTAAAGGCAGACTCATCAGAATTACACCCAACTTCTCAGTGGCAACTCTGAAATCAAGAAGGTCCTGGAGTGATGTTCTTTAGACACAAAGAGACCAATGATGCCAGCCTAGCCCACTATACTCAGCAAAGCTTTCAATAACCATAGATGGAAAAAACAATATATTTCATGAAAAAACAGATATAAACAATACCTAATCACAAATCCAGCCCCACAGATAAGGAAAATGCCAATGCAAGGAAATATCCAAATTAACAAAATCAGAAATGAAAGGGGGAACATAACTACAGACATGGAGGAAATACAGAGAATCATCAGGTCATATTTTGAAAACCTGAACTCCACAAAATTGTAAAACTTAAAGAAAATGGACAACCTTCTGGATAATATCACTTACCAAAATTAATCAAGACCAGATAAGCAAATTAAACAGACCTATAAGTGCTGAAGAAACTGAGACAGACATCAAAAGTCTCCCAACCAAAAAAACTCCAGGACCAGATGGTTTCAGCTCAGAATTCTACAATATTTTCAAAGAAGAACTAATATCAATACTCCTCAAATTGTTCTACATAATATAAATAGAAGGAACATTGACAAACTCTTTATGAGGCTACAATTACCCTGATACCCAAACCACAGGCAGACATTTCTAAGAAAGAGAATAACAGACCAATCTCACTCATAAACATTGATGCAAAAATGCTAAATAAAATACTGGCAAACTGAATCTAAGAACACATCAGAACCATCATCTGGTGTGGGACAATTGTCTATATTCTGTCAATAATGTTTTAAATAAATGCTGATTGGCCAGTAGCCAGACAGAAGTATAGGTGGGATAACCAGCCAGGAAGTAGAGGTGAGGAAAGGAGAACAGGGGAATTCTGGGAAGGAGGAAGCCCATTCCTCCCCAGTCCTGTCCAGACACTGAAAAAGGAAGATGTGATTGTACCACTGAAAAAGGTACTGAGCCATGTGGCTAACATATAAGTTATAAGAGTTAATAAAAAGTCTGCTAATGGGCCAATCAGTTTATCATTAATGTAGACTTCTGTGTGATTCTTTGGGACCTAACGACTGTGGGAACCAGGCAGGACAGAAGCCTCAGGCAACAATCATCTACCATGAAGAATTTGGCTTCATCCCAGAGATGCAGGGATGTTTCAACATATAAAAATCCACCATATAAACAAACTGAAAAATAAAAACAACATGATCATCTCATTAGATGCTGAAAAAGCTTTCAACAAAATACAACATCCCTTCATGATAAAGGACCTGGAGAGAGCAGGGATACAAGGAACATACCTAAACATAATAAAGGTAATATGCAGCAAGCCAACAGCCAACATCAAACCAAATGGAGAGAAATCCCCAGTGATCCCAATACACTAAAATTAGGAATAAGACAGGGTTGTCAACTCTTTTCTTATGTATTCAATATAGTTCTTGAGGTTCTAGCTAAAGCAATAAGACACAAAAAGGAGATCAAGGGGATACAAATCAGAAAAGAAAAAGTCAAACTCTCACTATTTGCTGATGATATAATAGTTCACGTAAGTGACCCCAAAGATTCTACAAAAGAACTTCTACAACTCATAAATACTTTCAGTAATATAGCAGGATACAAAATTAACTAAAAAAAATCAGTGGCCCTCCTGTACACAGATGTTAAGTGGGCCGAGAAAGAAATTAGAGAAATATCACCCTTCACAATAGCCACAAAATAGCATAAAATATCTCGGAGTAACTCTAACCAAACAAGTGGAAGACTTGTATGATAAGAACCTTAAATCTTTGGTGAAAGAAATTGAAGAAGACACCAGAAAGTGGAACAATCTCCCATGCTCTTGGGTAGGTAGAATTAACATAGTAAAAATGGCACTCTTACCAAAAGCAATCTACAAGTTCAACGCAATGCCCATCAAAATGCCATCAAAATTCTCCACAGACCTTGAAAGAACGATACTCATCTTCATATGGAAAAACATATGAACAGTATGGTTGACTTGGAGGATGGACAGAGAGGGAGAGCAAGGAAAGAGATCTTGATAAAAGGATCCATTATGGGGTTAGGGATAAGCCTGCCACTATGGAAATTCCCAGGATTCTACAAGGATGACCTCAGGCAAGACTACAAGCAATAGTGGAGAGGGTGCCTTAAATGCCTTTTCCCTATAATCAGATTGATTACTACCCTAGTTGTTATCATAGAACCTTCATCCAATAACTGATGGAAGCAGATGAAAAGATCCACAGCTAAACACTGGGC
This sequence comes from Alexandromys fortis, assembly GCF_014885135.2. Classification (NCBI taxonomy): domain Eukaryota; kingdom Metazoa; phylum Chordata; class Mammalia; order Rodentia; family Cricetidae; genus Alexandromys; species Alexandromys fortis. The sequence goes on from NW_026067948.1 coordinate 156,533, forward strand.
CAAGCTCCTGGAATCCAGTCAAAGAAAGGGAGGCGCTATAACATGAGTAAAATGGTCTAGACCATGATGGGGAAACCCACAGACACAGCTGACCTGAGGGAGTGGGAACTCAGTGACTGGCCTGACAGTTGGGGAACCTGCAAAGTACTGAACTAGGACCTCTGAATGTGGGTGACAGCTGTGAGGCTTGGGCAGTCTGTGAGGCCTCTGGCAGTGGGATTAGGATTTATCACTAGTGCAGGAACTGGCTTTTTGAAGTTCATTCCTTATGGAGGGATACCTTGCTTAGTCTATATACAGGGGGGACGGACTTGATCTTGACTCAATTTGCTGTACCAGACTTCATTGACTCCCCATGGGAGGCCTTATTCTTTCTGAGGAGTGGATCAGGGGTGGGACTGGGAAGTGGGGGGAGCAGGAGGAGGGGAGGGAGTGGGATCTGGGATTGTTATGTAAAACATAAAAAGATTGTTTCAAAATAAAAAGTAAATTAATAAAGAAATGTACTAAATAAAAGATATTCTAGTCAACAACTGGTGCTGCCAAAACTGAGTATCCATGTGCAATAAAAATAAAATTAAATCTATAACCTCACTCTACAAAGAAATCAATTTAAAACAGATCAATAGCCTTAATTTAGAAACCGAAATGCTGAAACGGCTAGAGAAAATACTTTAAGATATAGACAAGTACTTTCTGTAATCAAACACTTTACCAGTAAGACTTCAACAGTAAAGGAAATAGCACCCACTCCAAACCCAACAATTGTGATTATGTGAATTTAAGTTCCGTTATAGCAAAAGAAACTATCTACAGGGCAAATATACAACCTATAAAATGGAAGAAAAGTCTTTCCCAGCTGCAATTCAGACAGGGTGGTTTGAATGTGATGGCTCCCATAGGCTGATATGTTTAAATACTTTGGAAGTATGTGTGAAGGATTAGAAGTATTATCCTTTTGAAGGAGATGTGTTACTGGAGGCTAACTTTGAGGTTTAAAAATATTTGCACCATTCCCAGTGTGCTCTCTGATTTCCGCTTGTGGATCAAGATGTGAGCTCTCAGCTGCTGCTCTAGTAACCTTTTGCCTTATCTTTGTTCCACCACCCTAGACTGTAACCTACTGAAACCATAAACCTAATTAAATGATTTCCATTATAAGTTGTCTTGGTTATAATGTCTTATTCCAACAATAGAAAGAAAGCAAATACAGGGGGGTTAATAGCTAGACTATATAAGTAACTGTAAAAGTTAAACATCAAATAATAAAAAATGCTATCATTACCTGGATTGTTGGTTGTTGTCTTAGGGTTTCTGTTGCTATGATGAAACACCATGACCAAAAAGCAAGTTGGGGAAAAAAGAGTTTATTTGGCTTACACTTCCATATTGCTGTTCATTATTGAAGCAAGTCAGGACAGGAACTCAAACAGGGCAGATCCTGGAGGCAGGGGCTGACGCAGAGTCCATGGAGGGGTACTGCTTACTGGCTTGCCTTCCTTGGTTTGCTAAGCCTACCTTATTATAGAACTCAGGTGGTTCTGGTTCTTATGGAAACTCCACCCCAGGCCCCCTCCCCTATCTCTCTCCAAACCTTGTTGCACCTCAGAAAGTCCGTCAAATATAAACCCTCCTGGAGAGATGCTCAAGACCACTCCCACAGGATATTTAACCTGGCCCCCCTCCACCCCAGAAAGCAGACACGTGGTTTTCTGGTCCCTCCTTTTCATGTCCTCAAGGGGAACTGGAAAATCATCTGGGAGCATTCTACCCATTAAAGCCTTTTCTAATTCGATTTGATTTGGTCTGATTTGGATTCCTGTGTCTGCAGAGAGGCTTATCAGGGTACAGACATTTTCAGAAGCTATATTACATAGCTATAGTAATAAAACCCTCATGATATTGTCAAAAATAGACATGTTAATGAAGGAATTTGAATCAAAGATCCAGATACAAATCCACATACCTATGAACACTTGATATTTTATAAAGAAGCCAGAAATATACAATGGACAACAGAAATCATCTTTAACAAATAGTGCAAGTCTAAACGGATATTGTTGTTTAGAAAGGAGATAGCGCCATATTTGTCAGCCTGGACAAAACTCCAGTCCAAGTCATTCAAAAGCCTCACATAAAACCATATGTACTGAACCTGACAGAAGAGAAACAAGGGAATAGCCTTTAATACATTGATACCAGAGACTACTTCCTAAAAACACTGATAATGCAGGCCCTAGGATCAACAATTAAACTGGACCTCACAAAACTGAAAAGCTTTTGGAAAGCAGAGAACACTGGCAATAGGCCAAAACAGCTACTTACAGACTGGAAAATGATTTTCCCTAACTCTACATCTAACAGAGGATTTTCCCTAACTCCACATCCCACATACTTAAAGACTGCAAGTCCATGTGGAAGTCCGTGATCCCTGCTGCTGCCAGTTGTTTGGGGCAAGGAAGCTTCTTTTGCAGAACCATAATTGAAAATGAGAAACATTGCCCTCCCCGATTGGTCACTAATTGAGAAAATGACTTACAGCTGGATCTCATGTAGGCATTTCCTCAGCTGAGGCTCCCTCCTCTCTGATGACTCTAGTTTGTGTCCAGTTGACACAACTCCAGCCAGCGCAGTTGTTAAAGGAAGAATGGTTATTAGCAAGAAAATATACTGACAATAGATGCTGATGAAGTCATGGGCAAAGAGGTACCCAAATCCTTCGCTACTGGGCTATAAAGTGGTATAGCCATTTCTCAGAAACTGAAAATAGAACTATCCTATGATTCAATTTTACTACTCCTGGGAATACACAAAATATTCTATATCCAACCACAGAAAGGTTTTTCTATCTATGTCTGTGTATGATTATACTAAGTGAGATAAGTCAGACTTAGAAGATTGCATGCTCTAGCTTATATATGAATGCTAGCTTCTAAATTTTATATATGTGTATTTATGTGGGAGTGACTGTGGGTGTAGATTATGGAATTTGAAAAGTGTTCCTGAGAAGGGAAATATAGGTTGGAGGAAGAAGGAAAAGGGTGATAGCACACATGGAACTTAAAAGCCCGAAGGGGAATACTAGACGTGAAAGGGTACACAGGATAGCAGGAGTCTGTGGGGGAGAGGAGTAAGAAGGAGGATCACTAAAAACACCCCCAAAACTATATTTGAAAATGTCATATTAAAATATAGTATACTCTGTGTGTGTGTTTTAAATTGAGTGACTGTGAATATTGCTTAGTGGTAATACATGCTTTACAAACTTGAAGACCTGACTGAGTTTGAACCCCCATCACCCACACAAAACGTGAGGCACTATTGTGTGGATTGTAATTCTAGCATTTGGGGGAGGAGACAGGCAGTTCTGGACAGTTTACTAGCCAGCCAGCCTAGTCAAGAACTCTTGGGTTCATTAAAGGATCCTATGTCAAGGCAAATACAGAAAACAATAGAAGAACACACAAGTGTGAAAAGCTATACTCTCATGTGTTTTCACCATAATGCACATACATACCCCAAATATATATTAAGGAGGAAAAGGAAGTAAACCTAAACAAACAAAAAATCAACCATCATTCAGAGATAACTACTGTTAATAGATTCTGCTCTTCTTTCTATACTATGCAAAAATTTATTATGCAAATAAAATTTCAAATATAGTTTGTGTGGGTATTTGTGTGTGTTTGTCCATGTGTATGTGTGTGTGAGAGAGAGAGGGGGAGAGAGAGAGACATAGACAGAGAGAGACAGACAAAAAGATATGTGTGGGGAAGAGTGTACTGTAATCAAAAGTTGTTGGCATACAAAAGAGTTGCAAAATAGCTTGGAATGGAGTGCAACAAAGGTTTATTTATTAGGGGATTATCTCACAGAAATAGCAGTGATCAGCAGTCCTCTGCATGTGATGGGAACTGGAACTGCATCCAGCAGCCGAGAGGCCCTCACACACTTTTCGTTGACATTTTAGAGACCATGTCCAAAGTGGACTGGTATCTTAAAGGCTATTGACTGAAGGAGTTCCCACAGCAGAAAGTGAAGAGTATAAGGAGAGAATGAAGAAAGGAAGACCCAGAATTTGATCCCTGGGAGCTTCATAATGAAGATTGTAGGAGAAAAGAAATGAGCAAAGGAAACCAAAACCAATGGCAAAAGTAAAAAATTCAAGGGATGACATAAGAGAACTCAAATATTTCAGTTACCAGGGAGGGATAAATAATAGAGAAATGAAGCAGTGACCATTTGTGTCAAGGCCTGCAGAGAAACTATCTGCAAGCCCCAGCTCTCTTTGTATGACAATCAACAGCATCTACCTGGGCAAGAATCTGTGTCTATGGGTATATCATCAACATTTGTGAATATTGGTTTCCTTACTTGTAAAACAAGAACAACTGTTGTGTGACAGACTTTTCCTGGGGAGAGCCAACACACACACCACCACCACCACCACCACTACCACCACCACCACCTATTCATTCATCTCAAAAAGGGAACCCACAAAAGACCAAAGTAACAACTGTACCAAAGTCCAACTTGCTAAACCAATGAGATTTTAGGGTTACTAACAGGAATGATGAAGGTTCATCGATAGGAGCAGGAATCACTCAAAAGCTGAATCATCAAAAATTTCAGTCACACGAGTGACCACTCAGAAAATTTGCAACCTTGGAGGTCTCCATATAGCTTGCAGGCAGCTGGGCAATCTGAGAATACCTTCTCTCTGCAGTTTGACTTGTCAGTCTTTTCCCGGATTAGTTCTTTAGTCCATTTATACTGCTGGGGAGGGTCCACAGAGAATCTTTCAAGTTTGTTTAATTATTTTTCCCCAAATTTGTGAGCTATTGTTTACCAACTGAGTCTCATACCTCCGTCTCCTGGAAGAAACGTTTCCATCTGGTAGAAACTACCATAGGACACATAAGGATTTGTATACATTGGATAAGATTTTCTTCCTAAAAGCAGAAGAGAAGTATATATTATTTCTCTTCAGGTTTGGTGAAGAGAGTACATAAAGATAGGTATGATGAGGAGAACAAATGGGGATACAATTCCATGGTAATAAACTGAGTAGTACTGAACAGTATTTGTTCCTTTTCTTTATTCTTAATGTCTCTATGTCTTTAAGAATTAGACTGTTGTTTTCCTCCAAAAATAGAGTGGGTACCTCTGTCTTGAAGATTTCTACATCCGTCAAAGACCAGCAGAGTCTTATGTCCTGCTTCAGGAGAAGAGGAAGGAGAAGGTTAGTGAAATTTTCATGTTTGTTGTTTTCTCAATTGCTAAATGTCATATTTGGGGATAGTATGCCTTGAAATTCTCATCATCAAATTTTCATAAACAGAACACTATTTGAAATAGGAGATTTTAGTGGGAAAAATATGTCTAGTCCTTCTGGGAGAGAAGCAACTAACTTTTAGGGTCAACAGTAGTATCCTTTTTGTCCATGACTCATAACTAGATTCAGATCATTTTAAAATTGAGTGGCTGCTTTCACAACTCTTCGACATATGTGGTCCTGCCATTTGTTACTTTACAGGTTTTCTCTGTGGCAAAACGGGGGCAAGGAACCAAGTCTCAGCAAAATTCTGACTTTCTTCTTCAGGGTTTTCTCCAATTCTTTCTAGAACATGCTGTGATGGTCATAGAGGCTCAGAAAATTTCATTTTTAGGTTTGCTTTAGTCCCACAAACATTTTCTGCATTGATTCTTCCTTCCCTTCAGGTATCTAGGACAGTAAATCTAGATGAGTCACTTCTCCTGAAGCAATGATGCTTGTTCTGAAAACCCAAGTAACATATATCTTCATCTGCTTACTTTTACTTTTTGCTCTTTTAGTAGGAAAGTGCTGTTTCAATTCCATGAATTGTTTAGCAAGTAGGGGTTACTAATTGCTTCTCAAGTCCATCAAGAAATTTGTTTTCTTAGGCCAGCAATTCTTCTATTTCATAATATTCATAATATTTTGATTGTTGTAATTTGTAAGAATTAAAAGATTTATATATTAGTCTCTACTAATCATGCTGTCTCTCCAAGTTTTTCTGTGCCCCCTTGGTCTTTGAGCAACACTACTGTTGTTTGGTACAAATACTAAGTACACACAAATACTCCTATAATGGTAGGACAGACTGAAGGCAGTGCTCTCAAGTTTTTGAGTTACCTACCTGCTCATTTGTGATGTAGATCTTTCCAGTTCTTGGCGGCTTTGTTCTATCCCGCAGAGATTACACAACTACATTGGTCCTTTCTCAAGCATCAAAATAGGATCTTAATCAAAGACAAGGACTACATCATTGATAAATTAGATGATGAATTAGTGGACAGTGGTGCTGAGGAAAACATAAAGCAGGAAACTAATGCCCAAAGCAGATCATTCTTCATGGGAGATCACTACCCTTCCCATAGTGGAAGTAATTATAACTGAGTGGGTGTGCACCCTAAAGATTTTAAAGTAGAGTTGACTGATTGCTTTTCATGTATAAAAGTTTAGGATTCCTCTAAGATTCCTTGTAAGATTGCCTTTAAAGATAAGCAATAAAGTGATTGATCCTTTCTTTGTAACTACAATATGCAGGCTGCCAGGAAAAGAATTGGCTGAGAAAAATATCTTGCTTGCTCACACCCTGTTAATCTATAACAAGCCACTTTGATGTAAATGGATGTGGGTGTTTGGAATGGCTTTGAATCATGTAATGAAGATAAAAACATGTTTTTTCCTGTATTTATTTTAATCATTCACTTGAAAAATAGAATGCAATCACATTGTAATGTTCATATTACCTGAAAGATTATGTTAGGATATATAAGCTGTAGAGGAAAAATAATGTTAGGAGAATAGAGAATACAGAAAAACAATAAAAAGGTCTGAAGGAAACCACCAAGAGAGTGTGTGAGTGTTTTTCCCCTTACCCCCTCATGTAAAAAAGTCTTAATATACTGACTCCATGGATTCTCTTTGAGCCCTGCACTGCTGAAGACTGATCTTCACAGCAGTGGTACCTGGTGACCTAAACAGGGATACTGAAGGGTTAATCAAGACTGTGGGAGAGAGGCAGTGCTTCTCAGAGACTGTCCAGAGCAAGGCATTCTCCTGCGGATTGTCCAAGAAGAAGAGGTAATCCCCTAAGCATCATCATGAATAAAATCTCACTCATGGTGCTACAGCTTTGTGGATAGTGACTGCCAAGTAAAGAAGGGTGAGTAATTCATCAATTCCCTAGTTTCCCTTACATTTCTCCCTTTGTGTTTGTCTTTCCCTCAGGATGGTCAAGGATAGTCTAAGGAAAAGCAATTCCTCATTTATATTATTAAACATAAATGCTTAAGAAAAAAGGAAATGACATCAGCACTGGTCAGCTGACTGATTTTCTTAATTTTGTACAGTGAGTCAGTCCCTGGTTTCTAGACTGGGGAATTTTAGATGTAGAAATATGGGATACAGTAGGGACAGATATTAAGAACTGGTGGAACATAGGAAAAAACATGCCTCTTGAAGCATTTTCGATTTGGAGTGTGCTTAAACAGGCGCTGGCAGGTGATAAAGAGCCATGTGCGCTCCAGAGTCCTCTGATCCCCCTTTTCATGAAGGTTCTTCTTCACTGTTATCTTATTCAGGATCTAAGAAAGAGGCAGAAAGTATTATAATACTCATTGGCCACCCCTGCACTGCAACTGTAAATCACTCTACATTAACCCCCTGAGAAAAGTACAAAGGGTCAGTGGGATTTGCTGCTGCTGAAGTCAGGCCCAGTAGCAAGGTGAATTAATGGGGAAAGAAAGAGTTAATTTGCAAAATGCCAGTAGGTATAGAAAAGTTAAATTGAGTACATCCCATGTTCCTCTTTTTGGGTCTGGCTTACCTCACTCAGGATAGTGTTTTCTATTTCCATCCATTTGTATGCAAAATTCAAGAAGTCCTTGTTTTTTACTGCTGAGTAGTACTCTAATATGTATATATTCCATATTTTCTTCATCCATTCTTCCATTGAAGGGCATCTAGGTTGTTTCCAGGTTCTGGCTATTACAAACAATGCTGCTATGAACATAGCTGAGCATATACTTTTGTTGTATGATAGGGCCTCATTGCTCTTCGGGCTGATGAGGGAGGGGGTCTTGATCAGGGGAGGGGGAGGGAAATGGGAGGCGGTGGCGGGGAGGAGGCAGAAATCTTTAATAAATAAATAAATAAATAAATAAATTAAAAAAAGAAAAGTTAGGTTATTCATCACCTTCATTCTTGCTACTTTCCTTATAGTTATTGTATTTTTGAATTATTTAATTAGTCATGCCTAAGAAAAGAAACAATTGATTTCACAGTTATTGTATCCTCTTAATTGTTCAGTGCTGCTCCTGCAATGCATGCTCCAGTGATCATCAAAGAGAGACACAAAGAACTTCATACTTTATATTCAACCCTACAAAGATTAGTTTGTGTATCTCTGTACAGCAATCATTGTCATTGAGCTTCTAGTGATGTTTCCTCTAGGTCTCCAGGCTCTCAGGTAAATCACTCACTACTTATATGAGTTAGTAGAGATTGATATCTCAAGTCACATTTCATTTTATTCCAACTGGATGGCCAATAGTACAGTATTTCTATTGAGAGGATTTTTTTTTCACTTCTCTTTCTTAGACAGACAGACCCTAATGTAAGCTTCTAATGATAATTATCCGCTTATATTTTTTTTCCGTCCGTCCCAATATACTTTTGCAAATGTTGAAGCAACTTCAAGTTCTATTTCTGACAGTTGATTAAAGTAAATTTCCACAGAAACTTACATTTGCCATTAGTGTGATTAGTATGATATCACTGGTAACTTTGAAATCTGAACTGTTTGAGATTTTTTTTCAGGGCTGAGCACTGAATCTAAGGTCTCATGCAAGCCAGAAAAAACTATTACTGAACTTTTTGTTAACGTTTTACTGTGTAATCCAGGCTTGCCTCGATTTTGTGATCCTACTGTGTAGTTTCTAAGTGCTAGGACTAGAGGCAGGATCCTGTTTTAATTAGTTGTGCTGGCCTGCACTGTCACCTGGGTAACCTGTCTCTTTAAGAGACAAGCTCCGCCCATTCCCAGTTCCACACCCCTCCCTTTCCAGCCAAGGCAAACTGTTCTCATACCTTCTCTGTTCCTCTTTCTCTCTCAGTTCTTTCTTCTTCTGAAGAGGCAGCCTCTGCCTCTCCCTCCCCCACCTCTTCTTTCCTTTCTTTCTCTATCCCTCTCTCTCTTTCTCTCTCCCCTCTCTATATAACTCCCTTACCCTAATACCCTCTCTATACCCACTAAATAAACTCTACACCCAAGCTCTCTCTGCATGACATTTCTGGTATCTTTTTGTCTTCCACCAGCTAAGGTCTCCCACCCACAGTAGGACTTGCCAAGGGTCCCTCCTTTCCCTCCCCTAGCTCTGTCATAAATCTTAACAGTTCCAGCATATTTAGCTGGACTTTTTTCTATTTCTACAGCTTATGGAAAAGTTAGGTCTAAGCAGATGGATTCTTGCTGTTGTGTTCAATGACAACATGAGCTATCTAATCAGACACTTGTGTAATTATGTTTTTGTTTATTCAGTATAACTATCCTCTTTGTATTCCAAAATAAAAATCAGGAGTTCCAATGATTCTTCATACTGACTTCTCTTTTAATTTCAGTGGATTAAGAAAACTTGTTTACTCCTTTTTTTGTTTTGTTCTTGTTTCTGTTTATTTTTCTTGCTTTTTTTCATTTCTTTTCATTTTTATTGTGTGTCCCAGGCTAGTTTCAAACTCTCTAAGTAGCCTTGGATGACTTTGAGCTTCTTTTTGTTTATTTATTTATTTGTTTGGAGAAGAGTCTCTTAAAGCTTAGGCTGACCTTGAATTTGCTTTTCTTTTCTAAAGTGCTGGGAATACAGGCCTGCTACACCACGGTTGGCTCACTATTTGGGATCAAACTCAATGCTTCTTGTTTGCTGAACAAACAAGTACTTTACCAGTTTACTACATTTCTAGTCCTCATTTCCTTTTTAAAAATAATGCTTCATTATACTCAGAAATATAAATACCCAGAGAAAGAGTGCTGACTTCAGTTTTGTGGCAATAGCAAAATGTCTCTGAATATATACTACATAAGAGTTAAGAATCTATGATCAGACATAATTCAGCTAAATAATAGCTGGAACATAAATGGACGGAAAAATACTCTCGTTCCTTATGATACTGCTTCTAGCCAGACAGGCAAGGTATTTTCTCCATGGGGGAAAGAGATGTTGCTATGATAAGAGTAATTATTATATATTAGTAAAAATACACTTAGGGAGTTAACATTATATAGCCACTGTTTTAAAAGAGGTGTATTCTGAAGGAATGCACCATTTTGAAAAAGAATTCCATTTTAGACAGGACCTAACTAGAAAGCTGAATGCAATCCAGCAAAGTTATAAACATTCCCAAGAAATGTGCCTGCCCTTGTCAAAGTGACCCACCAGGGTATTCAAACAACATCTGTTTACATCTGCTTGCTTGTTTCAAATGTCCTTGTAGGTACCTGATTAACCACTGTTTTGCACCTGAGATTAGCACAGGGTCAGCAGATGTCTGGAGGATGTAACCAGGGGACTGTTGCTATTCCCTTTAGATACTAATAGCCAATCAGGAGCTAACAGCTGAGCTCTACCCCATCTTTAGCCAATTGTGATATAGGATAAGTAACTTTGCACTTTGAGACTGTAACCTTGTGACTGCTTTGTGGTTTATGTCTTCATAAACCCCTTACAAAAATAGACAGGGTCCTTCTCCCTCCATCTGCTGTGTCCTGTCAGACTGTGAGGCAGAGAACCTGTGTTAGCCTGTACTTAATAAACAAAACCTTGTTTTGCATTCAAAAGTGTGGCTCTGTGGTGGTCTTCTTGGGGGTCCTTGGACTCAGGCACAACATATTCAATGAAGAACCTTCATTTAAAGACAAATTAAGCTTGACAGGTCCCCAGCCTTGCATGGAAGTATGTCAATTGCTTATCCTCTGTGAAACAGCAAATATTTGGTCTGATCCACTCTGACTAGAAAGACCTGAGGAGGGACTCTAGTGTGTCTGATGTTCCAGACAAGATAATGGATGTTTTAAAAGAAAGAAGAATCTTTGAACTAGGAATTGTACAGTCCCTACTCAGCCTACTGTAGAAATTTTGCTAAACTGAGGCCTATATACCCTAGGGCTTCTTTTGTGGCATATCCCAGTCACTGCAGGTTATTTACCTTCTGTTTACTCAAAGAGGAAAAGGAACACCAGATTAAGCAAACATATACATTCACACACTTGAGTTACTTGTTTCTCTTAAACTTGCCTATGAATAATAAAATATTTGCTTCAAGATTGCTTTATTGAAGGACACTAGATGCAGCAAAGGTACAGTACAGTTCTTATGGAAAAGAACTTTTGATTTTTATCACTTTCTTTCAGTCTGATTGCTTTCAATACTTCTTTATTCTTCTCACCAAATTTTTGAATGTGTAAGTCCCAACTTTCTGAAACTGACCTCATTTCATATACTGCACCTATTGCCCATTTAGATAAATGATTACATATTAACTTAACTCATTTTGATCTTTTAATCCTGTGACATTTATTATGTAAATAAATTCACAACCACAGTAAAGTTATGCTATACATCCAATTTTGCCTTCAAGAAATATGAATCCATCACTCAAATATTTTCTCTTCCATTTATTTCATGATTTTATTGGCAATGCAATCTAAAACCATTTATTTAAACAGACCAAGACTCTGAGAAATTTTATTTAGAAGAATGAAAAACATTTAGTGGGATTCCAGTGAAGATCAAATATAATGTTGCACAAAAGCACTTTGAGTGCTGGCCAGTGGTGGTGCATGCCTTTAATCCCAGCATTGGAGAGGCAGAGGCAAGTGAATATCTGAGTCTGAGGCCAGACTGGTAGACAGATTGAGTTCCAAGACAGTCAGGTCAAAAAAGAAAAAGAAAAAGAAAAAACCTACTTAGAGCTTTGAGCTCAAGATAACAAAACAAGATACAGATTTACAATAGTGGCTGAAAAGTAAGCAGCTGGCCACATAAAATAATTATTTTAAGAAAGTAGGCATCAAGAAGTAAATGACAGTAATTTCTCATAGTTTTGTTTGTTTGTTTGTTTATTTATTTTTGAGTCAAGGTATGGTCCATTAGTCCAAGCCAATATCAAACTTGCATTCTTGGTGTTGGAGAGATGACTCTGCAATTAAGAACACTTGTTGCTCTTGTAGAGGACCCAGGTTCAGCTCCTAGAACCCAATGGTAGCTCATAATTATCTATAACTCTGTTTCTAGAGGATTCAATGCCCTCTTTTGGCATCTGCAGGCAGCAGGCATGGATATGGCATAGCTATCTGAAACACTCATAAACATAATAAACACATCTTTAAAAATACCTTATATGCCTCTTGATTTTATCTCCTAAGTACTAAGATTTCAGTTGTGCATCACCATACCATCATTGAGACATGGGAAACAGGTCAGGTAAATCTTAGAACTTCTACTTATTGCCCTTAGGAGTCCTAGGAAATGCCACAGTGAGGCAGAACCTAGGCCAAGTGAATTTCAGAGCGGAAAATGTTACTAGGAATAAAGAAAGTCGCAATCATAATTATAAAGGATCATTCTTTCAAGGATCACAAGACTGTCAAACAATGCATTTAATAACAGAGCTACAAAATTCACGAGACTGAACTGCAGGAGAAATAGATAGGTTCAAGATAGGTTTCTTATTCATCTGAAAGGTTTTTCATTAGTTTGTTTTTCACTTTTGACCCAGGATCTCTTTGTGTAGCCCTGGGTTTCCTGGAACTTACTATGGTAGACAGAAATCAACCTGTCTCTGCTTCTTGAGTGCTGGAATTAAAGGTCTGTACCACTATGCTGGTCTTCATTTATAAGTTTTAATTGAGGTGAAAGGTTACAAGAATGTGATAGATTTGAAAACTCAACATTTTGAATTGTTGCAATAGAGGGAAACAAATAATAAAAAGAATGACAAACAGCTGGACTGTACTTGCTAAAAGGGGAGACTTGGGGAGATGACTCAGCAGTTCTCTCCTCTGTGGAGTTTGGGTCCTACCACCCATATCCAGTGGCTCACAACTGCCTTTCCTTCAGTTCTAGAGGATTCAATCACCTCTTCTGGCTTTACACTCATGTACAAACACATGCACACAAATACAAATAATTAAAATTAAATTAAAACCAAAAAATAAGAAAGAGCAGATTGGGATAATGGAGCAATTAGGAAACTAGTGATGACATAGATAGGAGGGAAAACTGACTTCAGAGAGGAACTGGAAGTAGTTAATGCACTAGAAAAACTAGGGTAACCTATTTTAATAAAAGAGGTTAGAATGCTGAACTCCACATATCTTAGTGGAGTTCTTGCTCAACATGCAGAAAGCCCTGGGTTTGGTCTAAGGCACCAGATACATATGGTATGATAGTGTAAACTTGTAATCCTAGAATTTAAGAGATGGAGGCAAAAGGAAGAATTAGGGTCATTTTGGCTACATGGCTATTTCAAAGTCAGTTTAAGATTCACAGAAGTGTTTCTTTAAAAAAAAAGTGGGGGAGTATTTTATTAGGTAGTAGTAGATTATATACTACCTTAGGTATAAAGTAAGAGTTGCAATCACACACCACAATTTCTCTTGTTATAAGAACTTCTGAAAAATTTTTTTGTGATGTTGCCTTCCTTCAGGATTGAATTAGGTGCTCAAAAAAAAAAAAAAAACCAAAACAAAAACAAAACAGTTTTATCTGAACAAAAATCTACAAGATCAGAATAAGCTGCTGCTTCAACTTTGGTGCTTCATTATAAGTAAATATCTTTTTTCAAGGTAAAAATCCAAAGTCTATAAAAGAGTTTTGTTCCAGATGTTCATACAAGACTTCTGTTTTCTTGTATTTCTACTCTTCTCTACATTTCCATTATTTTGCCTTCTTAGCTAGTGAGTAGGAAAGAAAGTCCAGGAATGCATGCAAAAGTTCTCAACATTTCATGCTTGGATGTGGTATATGCCATGTTGGCTCTTTTTCCATTTACTGACTTTCAGACACATGATTTCAATTAATTGCAGGATGTGGTCTAGCCATGGGTTCAGAAGAAAAGCAGAAAACTGGTATTTGTAAACACCAGTAAGCTTTAGCTTTATAACAGATGTCCGCCTCCTTTCCATGTACTAATGCTTTGGAAACTGCATTGTTTGTTTGATACTAAGTCTAACCTCTAATTTATTTTCTAAGTGAATGCAGTGGTTATTATTAAAGCAAGTGCTGTTGGAAAGAATCTAAACTATAGTGAAACATCAACATTGTTTCCTAATGTCATTGAATGGAGAGAAAGAATCACCCAGAGAAATACAAGGGTAAAATAGGATTGGAATGTGGCTCAATGGTAGAATGTGTTCTTAGTATGTGTGGGGACCTGGGTCTAATCCCCAGTACTAAAAGGAAAGTAAAACAGTTGATAAAATCTCAAATTTGAGAAAGCTATAGGAGAGCAAAAGAATCTTTCAATCCTAATTCAGCCTCTTGATTTTGCAGTTAGCTAAACAAGGTTTCCAAATCAATGTAGAAAATTAGTTGAAACCTAATTTTTGTGATGTCATGCTTTAAAATACCAAGAAAAATTAACATATCAATAAGATATCTTCACTCTCTGATTTCAAAAAGTACAGAATAAATAAACAATTTACAAATCTGGTAAGATTGTATAATCACAGAAAAAGACCTATTTTTAGTTTCAAAAATTTAACTATTTGTGTGTGTGTGTATATTTATATGCTAGTGTGCATGTGAAGTTTAGAAGACAAATTGTAGTAATCCTTCCACAATGCCTTGTAGATCCCAGGAATAAAATTCATATCACCACACTCTGAAGTATGTGACTTTGCCTGCTGAGTCATCTCACTGGCTCATTTTAAATTATAATAGACTTTAGTTGAGGAGATGAGAAGTATCTACCTATAGGCTAATAAGTTAAGCTGTTGCAGTGGTGATGGAGAGTGTCTTTCTTAGGAAATAGCTGACTGACTTTCTTGACTTTCATAACAACAAATATCAAGTTAGAAATACGACAATGTGTATATGATCTTTGTGTTTGGGATGGGAACTTTTTCCAGTGGTGTTTTCCAGTAAATACTCTCTTTTTTTTTTTATTGTTTTTATTGAGCTATATATTTTTCTCCCCTCCCCTTCTACTCTCTCCCATGTCCTCATGCTCCCAAAGTAAATACTCTTTTTAACTTCTGGTTTAAGTGTTGCCATTTCTCCTCTGTTCTTTTTATGGACTACATCCAATACATCATTTACCTGGATTTAACACTGAACATTAGAAGATTTTATAAGAATAAAAATTATCATTGTTGAAAGAAATAACTTAGAAACTTTTCTAGACTGCATTTATTTAACAGTTTAGAAAGTGTTGATATTTAATTCCACAGATAAATGTAGCTCCAAGTTCACCAAATAAATTTCTCCTTGCAACAGATAGACATCATTACACAAAACTACAACTGACCAAACTGCAGAGAATAACAAATTGTGGGATGCCTGGTGAAATGGATACATCTACAATAGAACTACCAGAGGACCAAGAAATCTGCTGTGATATTATTTTTCCTAGAAATGGTAGGGAAGCTTCACCCATGGCACTTCAAGAATGTAGCTACCTAAATAGGACCTAAACAAGGACAACACCAACAGAGAAGCAAACATGGAAGGGGAAATCTCACAGGGATCCACTCCTAGACAAAAAGCTAAAGGCAACTAAGGGAAGCTGAGAGTAAAAGTCATCTTTTCCTAGGGAGGAGCCCCCAACTGTCATCCATTGCTACGTGGTCAGCCCTGAAATCACATACTTGCAAGGAATACTAAATGAACTCAGCAGGGTGTGTGTGTGTGTGTGTGTGTGTGTGTACGCGCGCGCGTGAGCACATGTGCTGGCGTGTGCACACGAGCATGTGCCAACTCCAGATTCCTCACCTGGTATGAGGAAACCAAGTGAGGAATCTGGGGATGGGCATAAGAGGAGTTAGGAGAATGAGGGAAATGATGCAATTATATTTTAATTAAAAGAATGTGTGAATACTCAGGAACCTTTTTTCTAAAAAATTAACAACTGTAAATCATCACAGTTGAAATCCTTTTTTAAAAGTGTTGCTATTTTCCCTTTTATGTAGAGCTGAGTAATTGAGAGCAGAGATTTGTAGCCAAGCTGCTTATATTTATGTCTAGGTTGTGGCTTACCAGCTGTATGATCTGACACACATAAATTCTCCATGTCTCAGTTTCCTTTTTTGTAAAAAGAGAATAATATTAGAGTATTTCTTTTAAGGTAGTTGTGACGATTAGAAGTCAGTACAGGGGAGACATTTAAAACTATGTCTTATGTGTGTTAATCACTAAGTATATATTAGTGCAAAATTCATACTTTACATTGTGAATTTGGGGGCACATATATTAAAGAAATATATGAGCATATCTACCAACTAGTGATAAGTGGCAGAAAGAGACAGTACCAAGTGCTATCAGAGTATTAACTGGTTATCAAGTTTAGCCTGGCATTATGTTACAGAATTCTTTACATTTTAGCTTCTCTATCTGATGTGCAAATTTTCTAAAAGTAAGAATGGTGTCTTAATCTTCCTTATGTAACTGTCAGTAAGCACAGTATCTGGTGCATAGCAGGGGCTCCAGACTGCTTTGGAGAGAAAGATTAAAGGAAAGAAAGAAAAAAATTCTACAGGTATCACCGTGAGAGTATAAAGATATTGGAAGCAAGTGCTCTGCAGGGGGTGGAGAATTATGATCCCTCATCCTGGCTGCCTGCAGAGGCACTGTACCTCCAGCCTGGGAGTCAGACTCCAGTGACCTGCATTTGCAGCTTAATGAGGATGTATCCATTAATTCACTGAGGCTCCTTCGATTTGTTCAAAGACAACCCTCAGGTCTTCCTGGAGGACTGGTTGCTTATTTTATACAGGGATTTTTTTTTTGAGTGCCGCTGACACATTTGATAATCAAACAGTCTGGGGAAGGGGGCTGCTTATCTCAGAAAAAGGCCTAGAGAAAGGAACATCTGAAGGCAGATTTTTCTCCTCTAGTGAGAATTGAGCTGCTGAAAAGAGGCTGCCTTAGGCCTTGCCTAGATTCCAGGCTGAAGGAAAGATGTGG
The DNA here is from genome assembly GCF_014885135.2 of Alexandromys fortis. Lineage (NCBI taxonomy): Eukaryota > Metazoa > Chordata > Mammalia > Rodentia > Cricetidae > Alexandromys > Alexandromys fortis. Next base: position 173,741 of record NW_026067948.1, read on the forward strand.
ATTCAGTATTGAAAGAGTACCGATTTTTTTTTTCCTGGAGCACAGAACAAATTGATTGTCCATGTAATCTGGGAAGAACTTTCCACTGTAGACAGAAGAGGAGAATGGCAGGGTTCATGTCTTAGGTTACCCTGTAGAAAGGCCTAAAGACACGAGACATTTATGTTTCTACTTGACACCCAACACCATGATAAATGAGGATGGAAGAATAGTGATGAACTTTTTAAAAGCCTGAATAAAATAAGAAAGAGAAGTTTGAGGCTGAATTGCTTGAACCTATATTTCAAATTGTGCTAAACTGTGTGAATGACTACTAAGATGCAATCAACATATTAATCAGGACATGTGTGATGGTACACTTTAATTACATCACTGGATAGGCTGAAGTGTGCAGAGCAGAAATTCAAGGCAAGCCTTGGCTTTGTCATAAGTTATAAGCCAGTCTGAAGTAGATAGTAAGACTCTGTCTCAAAAATACATAAATATGTAATGTATGCTTATAATGATAATAAAAGTAATATCAGAAAACATATAAATGTTATTTTTTATTTTCTAAACAGTGTTCTGAAAATTCAGTATGTATAAATTCTGCAGTAACTATGGCCTAGATCCTATTATCCCTATTTTATACCAGAGGAAACTGTAGCAATGAACTTAAGCAGCTTGCTGAAGGCCCTACTCTGCATTATCTTTGTCAGGGTGTCTCTGTTCTCAAACTTTTCAACTTTACCAAAGTTAAAATCTGAAGAATAAACCAGATCTTCATTTTATTTCAGGATTGTCACTTAGAAATCTCCGGAGTAAGATTTATCATTGGCTCAGACAGGAAGGAGACTCATGACAGAGGACAGCAAATATATATATATATATATATATATATGTGAATGAAAACTATGGGACCAAAAGACAGCCAAACAGTTTGCATCACTCCCTGGGTTCCAAGAACATCTTCAATCTCACATCTGCAACCTGGATACTGGAAAATGCTTTCTGCTAATGAACAGTGTCTGCAGAAGCTGTATTTCTTGAGGTCAACACAATTTCTATTAAAATAGTCCTTTGAGCTAAATATTATATTTTACAAATAGGCTGATATCTGCAGAGCTTTCACAAGGTCCAACAGCTAGTACAAGGCAGACGTAAAGCTCAGGTCTGTGATTTTCAAACTAACGCATTTTCAATGACTCCAAATTGGCTTAATATGTGTACCACCTAGTGTCTTCCCTTTTCTCACAAGTTAATTGAGTTCGTACTAGTTTTATGTGTACTCACAGCTCACATTTTTTTATGGTTTGAATCTGATTTGTTATGAAAAGACCATGTGTTCAAAGGTTGGTTGATAACATGTAACATGAAAGATGTTGGGGAGTAAAGATTAAGAAGTAAGACCTAGGCCAAGGATGTAAGGTCATTAAGATTGTTCCTTTGAGAGGGACATTGGACCCCTGGTCCCTCCTCCACTTTTTCCTGGCCATTATGAAAAGGGCAGCTTTATTTCTCCACATGGTTTTCACTTTGCTATAGGCCTGAGACAGTGGGCTCAGTGACTGTGTATTAAAATCTCTGACTCCGTGAGCCAAATATACCTTTCCTTTCTTAAGTTACATCAGGTGTTTTGTTGTGGTAACAGGAAGTACTGTAGTTTGACCCTTTTATTTCTGCTGCTCCTCTTTTTGAGGCATAGAGATTCTGCCCTAAAGGAGACTAGTGGGACCATACCATATCACAAAGTACTCAAAGACTGGTCTACCAGTTTCGGTTACAGAGGAGCACAGGGACATCAAGGGGGGTTTCATCCTATAATAGAGACCATCAAATACCAGAGTATGGCTTTGCATTGCCACTAAGGTGACTGACTTGGGAAGCATCAGCACATTTTTCTTTTCTAGGAAAGAAAGAACCACAATTGTGTCCTTAGGTATGTTAAACAATGTCATTTATAGGGAGAGGTCAGATGATAGGTGCTGTAGTGGTTACAGACAGGAGGCGAGAGAAACCACACACTCATTTCCCCCCAAACTAATGGATCTGCAGTAGCAAGTTTTGATGCCAAGGGTAATGCTGCTGTGAAGCCAAAAGGACTGGGAACAAAGGACTTCTTTAGTGTTATGTTTGTGTTTCTCGTCTGAATGATAATAATGGATTTCCAGTTCACAGGGAGGAGGGACCACTATCTATTTTTTCAAAGCTTTGTGGTTAGTGTCATATTATCCCACTAGAGAAAAAAGTAAGAAACTGTAGTGTAGACATAAGAATTCTAAAGCATGTGAGGACCACTCTCCTCTGTCCAGGTCAGAGTTCTGAGGACTCAGAAAGAAAATTAGCTGTTTTGGGGGACCAAGGCTGTTCCTTTATCTTTGCAACTCTGCATGCTTAGCAAGAGGGTTTCATATCTATGTAGGCTATTAATCAAATCTTACAAAGTGTAAATTCATCAAAGTGTTAACATGACCTTTAATCAGAACTTCATAGATCTTATCTCTGGGGCATCATTAATTTTACTAATGCTTTGATCCACAGAAATAAAAACATTCCCATAAAAATAATATCTAGTGTTTATAAGTACTTATCCTGAACCAGATGTGGCAAGTGCTCTACAAGTTCTAACCCGTTTATGTCTTATAGTAGTGCCAAGAGGCAGGGCATAGTCATATTTCTACACATAAGACCAGAGGCAGTAATAGAAAGATACTTTGTACACTTTGGAGGACAGGGTTCAACAAGACTGCCTACTTCTGCTTCATAAAGTCGAGAATTGTGGCTAGCATGATTTAGTGTCTCTCTATATGATTAACTTGAGCTTTTTTCACAACATGATGATCTCGATTGCTGAATTCCTTCTATGATAGACAGGGTTGCAGGAAAAAATGTTTGAAGAACACTGTGTTATAATTCATATCCTCCTTTTTCTCTGCTCTGACCACACCCTTCTCCTTCTGTTCTTCTTCTTCCTCCTTCTGTGAGACAAGGTCATGTTATGCAGACTAGACTGTACTTGAACTTGCCAGCCTTCTTCCTTAGCTTCCAGAGTGTTTATTTCAGCATCAGAAACCCTACATGGTGACTTCTGGCAGAGACAAATTATTAAGACAAGCCAAGATCCAAGAGAAAAGGTCAATTCTACTAAATAGGAGATTTATTGATAAAATTAGAATAATTGAAAATTAACTCTCATGGTGACACGTTTCAGTACCTGAACATGGGAGATAGAGTCATGATTATAAATTCTAGGTGAGGCTGAGCTACATAATGAGACTTTATCCCACTTTATAAAGAACTGTCTTAAATCTTTCACAGTAAGTAATGAAACCATATACCTGGTGAGTTGAAAATCATATTATTTACTTATTAATTTTGTTTTTTGTTTGTTTATTGTTTCTGAAATGGGATCTCATTCTGTATCCCAAGTTAGCCTATAACTCACTATGCACACCAGGCTCACCTTGAGTTTGTGCCCACCCTTTTTGTCTCAGTTTCCTAAGGCCTAGGAGTATAAGCACGAGCCACCATACCCAGGTGAAAAAATAGAATTTTAACTCAGATACTACTAAATCTAAAAGTTGGATTTATTACTGAGCTATCAGAACCACTAACATTATAGCATTGTAATTCCATTGTTTGGAAAGCTAAGGTTGCAATGCTTGTTTCTTCTCTTGTTTCTTAAAGAATATGTTAAATAACACCTAGTGCCAGACATTGTTTTAGAAGTTAGGATAAAAAGCAAGTCAAGTACTGTCCCTGCTCTACATAAAATATTCATTATTGTTCAGTGTGACTAACACCACATCATATGATATACAGAAACTTAGAAGGAAACAATTTCTAGCACAGGGGTCAAGAGGGAAAGAAATGAGATTTGAATTATATTTTAAAGGATGAAGAGAAGCTTCTTGGGTGGTATAGAGTAAATGCCTCTGTCTGTATGCTAGAACCCTAATCTCCACTGGCTGCATTTGGAGAGAGGGTCTTTAAGGATAAATGAGGTCATAAAGGCTGGAGTGCTATTTAAATAGGATTACTTTTCTCATAAAAGGCATCAGGGAATTCATGATATTTTCTACTAAGGGACACACAAAAAAGGTGCCTTTTCCACACCAGAGCTCACGTTAGAAAACAAAGGGTCTAAAAGCATCCCCTGGTCTACTATCCTCTAGATTTGTAAGAAAATAAATGTTATTCGAACTACTCAGTTGATTCATACTTTGTTAAAGTAGCTTCAAGCTGACTCAGACAGCAGGTAAAACGAAAAGGAAGAGTATCCCAAAGTGAAACTGAAATGAAAAAAGATGAAAAGAGTTTGGCATATGTGGGAAACATAAGTTGTACATCAGGACTTAAGGATAGGGTGCTTGTAGGAGAGCAGTGAGGAACAGAGCAGACTTATGACCAAATATAGACCCCCTGTTCTTGAGTTCTGGAACTTCTTACATAAAAAGTTACAAATTGCTTAAATTACCTCAACAGACTTTTTCTGCCTCTCAAGTTCAAGATATTGAATAATTTAGGATAGATTTTAGTCACTATAGAAATCACAGAACAATTATGATCTAAACAATTTAGAACTACTCATGACTCACTCCCCTGGAAATCCCCAAACAACCAGACTAATTAAAGATAGTAGAAGAGTGGAAGAGGATTCTCAGGGAGAATTTTATGGGGTCCTGTAATAATAGTTTTGTTTATTTTATATATGTGTTAATGTGTGTGCATGTGTGTGGAGGCCACTGGTCAACATCAGATGTCTTGCTCTATTGCTCTTAATCTTCTATTTCGAGACAAGGCGTCTCACTGAACCTGAAGATCACCTATTGTAATACTCATGTTGGCCAGAAAGTCCTGGGGGCAGTCTTCCTTTCTTTACTTTCCACAGTATCGGAAATGTAGGAACACGTGGATACACAATGCAACACGTGGATACACAATGCTTTTATGTGACTGTTGAGGATCTGGATTTAGATCGTTATGCTTGCACAGTGAGTACTTTGCCCCCTGAACCATCTCCCTAACTCCTAATTCTCTTCTTATACAAATTTTTCATGGAATCAATTTCCTGCTAGTTTAATACACTAATTTAAGGTTGGCACACATTAAATAGGCAAAGGTAGGCAGATATTTAAACCAGTCTGGTTTATATAGAGAGTCAGGGCTACATAATGAGATTCTGTTAACACACGCGTGAGCGCACGCACACACACTCACACACACACAATTTCAAAAAACTTGGACTATTTATGTTTTTAACTTTAAAAAATTTTAAGTTATCATTTCCTCCTTTCTGTTCTTTCCTCTGATCCCTTTCATGCACTTCCCTTGAATATACATATATTTCTTTTTTTAGAAAACTATATGTGTATTTGTGTGAGTGTATGTTGCATACATGTGTGACAACATTCTGCTAGAGGTTGGGAAACAAATTTCAGTAGTCATTTATTTCTTCCACCTTGTGGATTCTAGAGCACCCAGGTCATCATGTTTAGCAGCAGAAACCTTTACCCACTGTGATGTGGGATGTCCTTCTGTATATGTGATAATTTTATTGATTAATGAATAAAGCTGTTTTGACCAATGGCTTAGCAGAGTAAATCCAGGTGGGAAATCAGAACATAAATATAGAGAGAATAGGTAGAGTCAGAGTTGCCATATAAGGGTATGCCTAAGGATAAAGACGCCATAACAAAACCTTACCCAGTAAGCCGTAGCCTCGTGGCAATACTCAGATTAATAGAAATGGGTTAATTGAAGATATAAAAACTAGTTAGAAGGATGCCTAAGATGTTAGTCAAACTGTGTTATAATTAATATAGTTTCTGTGTGGTTATTTGGGTCTGGGCAGCCAGGAAACAAATGAGCAGTCTCATACTACATCACTGAGACATCTTTCTGGTCCATTGGATGAATATTCTTTCCCAGTGTTTTTAAGATACTTTTATAAAAGTCTTTTTATTTTCATCAAGAAGGAAGAGAGACATGAAATAGAGTATTTTGTTAGTGGCATGTTCAACTTTTATATTGTGTATTTTACCAATCTATAAAGTGCTTTCTTTTTATTAGTTTTTTGAAGAGAAAACATGTAATCATTGAGTTCCTAACTGCCAAGGCCAGGATGTTAAAAGATGGGGCATTTGGGACATAATTTGGTCAGGAGAATCTGTAGACATTAAAAGAGAACCTAGAGGGTCAGTTCTAAACTTTTGTGTATAAGTCACACAGTTTATGTCATTTTGCCAAGACAGGTTCTTAGCAAGAATTTATTATGACATTTCTCAGTATTCATGTCATATATTCAAATTCCATTCTTAGTATTATTGTAGAGATTGTATCCCCCAAAACCTGTGTGTAATACTGACTTTCTCTGCTGTTTAGAGCAAGAATGACTAAGAAATTTTGCCTTTGATTTTATGATTTCCTTTTAACATTATGTACTGTTTATCTACTGTATTTGGTCTCCCCCATTTCTCTTCCCACCTTTTATACTTGTTCTCTTCTCTTTATCCCATATTCATGCAACGAAGACTTGTTGTGTGGAAAATCCTTCTGTATGTGTTGCTTTTATTGGTTAAAGCAAAAAAGAAGCTGCTTGGGCCTACGACAGGGCATAATAGAGCAAGGTAGGAATTCCAAACAGATAGAGGAGAAAAAAAGGAGGAGTCAGAGAAACACCATGTAGCTGCTGAAAGAGACAGAGACCCTGGAACCTTACCAGTAATCCATGAGCCTTGTGGTAAAATATAAAATAATAAAAATAGATTAATTTAAGATGTAAGAGTTAGTTAATAAGAAACCCAAGCTAATAGGCCAAGCAGTGGTGTAATTAATACAGTTTCTGTGTGCTGATTTCAGGTCTGGGTGGCAGGGAAAGAACAAGCAGCCTCTGCCTAAAGACTTGTTTATTTTTCTCCTAAGAACAGTACTTTTTTGACTACAATCTAAATCTCTCCCACAATGCCAGAATACCCTCATTCTTAAAACACCAATAACTAAACATGCAGGGAGTATGCGGACTTTCTAATCCCTACCTTCTGCCCAATATGCTGTTCCCACCTGTTTCTAATGTTGGAATAGTGAGAGGCCACAACACCGTAGTAACGAATTCAAGTTGGTTCACTTGAGGATATAGTCTAGATTACACAGAACAGGAGAGAAACAGAAATGCACAGAGAAAGAGCTTAAGACGCTTGTCTGGTATTCGGAAGACCCTCAGATGGCTTCTGGGGCAATGAAATTCTGAAAATTCATTCTGTTAGCCCTTAATGTAATTAATCTAATCAAAAAAGGACTCATTTTTATTTATTATGACCTTTTTATTTCTTGGCCAATCTCTTGAGGCTTAAAGATTGTAAGAGAAATTCGCCAGCTGTTAAATAGTGGAGCTAAAAATTGAAACTGTGTTTTCTGATAGCATATGCTCAGAAGCTGAGCTCCTGGGTGCTGCTATCACTATGGCTGGAGAGCTGTTGGGTGTTAAGCATGGCAAGTGCCACAGAACATTTGAATTTCCTTTTTTTAAACCTCTAATTTAATTGATTTTCAAACAAACCTATAAGTAGAAACACAAAGGCATCTGCCTTCCCCTCTTCTTCCTTTTCCTTCCTTCCTTCCTTCCTTCCTTCCTTCCTTCCTTCCTTCCTTCCTTCCTTCCTTCCTTTTTTCCTTCCTTCCTTCTTTCTTGACTTCTCTGTTCAGAATTATGTATATGGCATAATTCATAGCAGGCACACACTCCATCCCTAAGCTATATTTTCAGTCTTGTGTTTGGTTTCAAATGTTAAAATTGAGTTTTAGAGAATTGATTGGCTGGGTCAAGGCCACAGAACCAGTGATTAGATTTTTTTTCTCTACAATACAGGGTTTCTCTGTCCCTAGCTGTCCTGGAACTAGCTCTTGTAGACTAGGCTGGTCTCAAACTCACAGAGATCTGCCTGCCTCTGCCACCAGAGTGCTGGGATTAAAGGCATGTGCCACCACTACCAAGCCCTAGGGTGATGTGGGATTTCCCTCTGTGTGCTATGATTACCATTAATGAATAAAAAAAAAAAAACTGCTTTGGACCTATATAGCAGGCAGAACTTAGTTAGGCTGGGAAAACTAACTAAATTGAATGATGGGAGAAAGAAGGGCAGAGTCAAGGAGAAACCGTGTAGCCCTGCTGGAGGCAGATGCTGAAACTTTACCCGGTAAGCCACAGCCACATGGCAATATACAGATTAATTGAAATGGGTTAAATTAATATAAGAGTTAGCCAATAAGAAGCTAGAGCTAACGGGCCAAGCAGTGATTTAATTAATACAGTTTCTGTGTGATTATTTCAGGTCTAAGCTAGCTGGGTGGCCAGAAACCAACAAGCAGCCTTCTCCAACACTATTATGTTTTTTTTTAATTAGCCAGTAAGCGTTACATATTTGACTATCAGTAGATGATTTTAAGAAGGAAGAAAAAAAAGAAAGAATGTTAGATGAAAGGGATGAAGGAAGAAAAAGGAAGCAGCTATTTTTTTTTTTATGACTCAAGTTGTAGCTAACTCTACAAACAATGACTAAGGGCTGGCCACATCCTTCACTTTTGGGCTCCACTGTGCATGCTCTGCAGTCTTCAAACTAATTTCTTAGAAGTTCCATGTTGAGAATTCCTAAAGTCTCCATAATCCTGCTATTCATGAGTCATCCTCTTCACCATCTGTTTATATAGCAAGCCTAACCACAACCATTGCTGTGATTACGTGCTGAAAATGACCTAATCCTGTTTTATTTAATGATCCCCAATCATTTCCATATGGTCTGTGGGTGGGATGTGCAGTCATTATTCATAAATAGAATTTTGGAAACAAAAACACATATGTATTTATATTAAGAACCTCAATAATTTATACTAATTGGAGAGAAGACCTTTCTGAATTAACAAAAGTTTGTTTTATTGATTTTAAGCCTATGATGTAATTAACCACCTAATGATCATGTTGCCAGTTAAAAGGGCACTTGACTGGGAATCTTGTGAGCTAGACTTTGTTTGGTAAAAAGAAGCCACAAACAGAGGGAGATATGCAGTCTGGGACTCATAAGATGCAGTTCTAAAGGATGGTGTTAGTATCCAGGGTTTTCCCTTCTTGAGACTATTACTCTGAACATATGGTATCATTGGCCTTGCTGGGGATGATCCATTATGCTAGGTTAAGACATAGTTAAGTATATATAATAGATAAACAAGTCATTCTAAATAAAGTCTTCCATGATTGGAAAAATTTTGGTAATTTGTTAGTTGCATTTGAGAATCCTCATTTATATGGACAAAATATATGTATTGGCTGGTGTGCTAGTCACTGTTTTATTTCTATAGAGAGACCAAGGCAACTCTTATAAAAGAAAACATTTAATTAGGAATTTTCTCAGAAATTTAATCCATCATGCTCATGGCATGGAGTATGGCAGCAGGCAGACACGGTGCTGGAGAAGTAGCTGAGATCTTACATTCTGATCCACAAGCAGAGAGTGACAGGTTGGGCATGGCATTGGATTTTGAAAACTGAAAGACCAAGCTCCCACATCCTCCACCCTCACCAGTGACACACTTCCTCCAACAATGCTATACCTCCTAATTGTTCTAATATTTTCAAACAATGCCACTTTGGTGACTAAGCTTTCAAATAAGCTTTCAAATAGATGAGCCTATGGGGACCATTCTCATTCAAAACACCACAGCTGCATAATACCTTGTCTGTCATGTAGAAAAGTCCTTCAAGTAAATCAGTGTTGATACCATAAGTCATATCTTGTTTCAAGTAAAAGAAACATTTCGAAATATGTGACACGAGTACAGAGATTTGATTCTTTCTGCATGGTAAACGGAAATCAAAAGCAATGTGACACTGGATTGATTTCAATATTCAACAACATTCTTATTTGAGTTTGTTGTACTTTGTGCACCACAACAAACATGAGTTCATGTGCATGTGCAAGAGTGCACACACATACACACATGCCATTCTTCATCAGGTTTACTCAAAGTCTGGTTTCTTTTATAGAGAGTAAATGGCTTTATAACTGTAAATCACATGGCCCAGAACAGTGTGGGAGAGAGAAAGGGGAGAGGGATAAGGGAAGAGAAGAGAGGTAGTAAAAGCTGAGAGGGCAAAGATGAAAACCAAAGATGAGTTCCTACTCCACTGTGGTAAAATGTGGGTACCAGGATCATAGTTGACTTACCTTGGGTGTTCCAGCAGCAGGGTGGATGGCTCAGTGGTTAGGAGTACTTGTTGCTCTTGTGAAAACTGAGTTTAAATTCCTAGAACTCACATGGTGACTTACATCTCATTACTTCAGTTTTAGGTGATCTAACAGCTTTTTCTGACCTCCTCTGGGACTAAGCAGGCATGCTGTGCACAAACTTATGTGTAGCACACACACATACAAAAGCAAATAATAAATTTTAAAAGAGAAGCATATTCTCTGCCTGATACTTCCTATGGCTTTGAAGGAGGAAGATCTTTACTCTTTACTGTACTGAGCAGGAATAGTTAATCACATTTTATCACAGAGGTTTGTTGAAAAACAGAAAAAAAATTAAACAGATATGAATATTCCCAGTGTGTTGGATGGGGTGAAAGCAAATTCATCTAAGCATGGTTGACTTACACTTCAGTTAACTGTGCTGAATTTACCTTCAGTTTCTCTGCTACAAAACAAATACAATGCAATAAACACAGTCCAGACAGGAAATCTTCATTCTACTGCAAATGTAGAGTGACTATGCACATTGTTGCTGTTTCTACCAGTTTGCTCCATCTTCTAAATGCTCTTCTTTTCCCTTCTCATCCTGCTGCTTCTTCTAGCTTATAAACTGTTGTTTCATATCCCTGGGCAGACTGTATTATCTGAAGTATTCCTGTATCTATTTCTGTTACTTGAAAATATTTCCTCTCTGATTATTATTTAATTTTTACTTTCTGAGGGTCCTTTTAATTTGTTTTTCTTCAATACTAGGGACCAAAGCCCAGACTTCATGTATTGATCACAGAGATATACTCTTGCCCCATTCCTGCTAACTTTATTGTATGTAAGATTTTATTTACATATTTATTTTTTATTTTCATTTTTAAAAATTGTTTTTATTAAGCTGTATATTTTTCTCCACTCCTCTCCCTTCCTTCACCCTTCTTTTCTACCCTCTCCCATGATTCCTATGCTCCCAATTTACTCAGGAGATCTTGTATTTTTCTACTTTGCATGTATATTAGGTCCATATATGTCTCTCTTAGCGTCCTCTTTATTGTCTAGGTTCTCTGGGACTGTGAATTGTAGGCTGGTTTTTCTTTGCTTTATGTCTAAGAGCCACTTATGAGTGAGTACATATTATATTTGTCTTTCTGGGTCTGGGTTACCTCACTCAATATTTTTTGTTTTGTTCTTAAAATGGGATCTTATATACCTAGGCCTGTCAGTGGCTGTGGCATTCTTGCTTTATTTCAGCCCTTCCTCATCTTAAATCAGGACCTGGAAGCTTTCTTGGCTTGCTTCCCAATGCAGTCTTTCAATAGAGATAGGAAGAAGACTCAAGGGGTGGAACTAAAGAGATGGTTCAATGGTTGAATACTGACTGCTCTTCCAGAGTTATCCAGGTTGTGGCCCATAATCATCTATGAATTCTAGTTCTACAGGATCTGATATCTTCTATTGATTTCTTCAGGTACTGCACATATGTTATATATACAGTCATACATTAAGGCACATAAAATTTATACACATAAAATATAAATAAATAAGTCTTACACAAAAACTCTAAGGATGTGGATCTACACTGCCATTACAGAAGAATCTTTTTGAAGTTTCATGTTTTAGCTTGAAAATGTTTCTGATTAGTATACTCTACTATATAATGTAAGTATAAAAAAACCACTATATAGGTCTTTATCAGAGTAAAATGGTCTAAGCGTATTGTTTGTATGAGTTTTCCTGATGACAGTTCTCTATGGCACACAAACTCTTGTTCTAGAAAACCCAGGACCATAGGCTCTTTTATATAGGCATGAATATGCCTAGATAGTTTTGCTGAAGCAGGAGATGCAGAATTGCCAACTTTACTAAATTTGGAATCCCATAAGGGAAACCCCTCTGGGTATGTTTGTAAGGGTGTTTCTAGAAAGGATTAACTGCTGCAGAGAGAAGACCTACTATAATTATGGATAACAATATGCCATAGACTGGAATCCCTAAACTGAAAAAAAATGGAAAAAGGAGAAAGTGAACTGAGAATCAACACTTACCTCTGCTTTCCAACTGCATTATATTCCCACCAACAAGCCTATGTGCAAACTATGAGAAAAAATAACCCTTCTTCTACAAAGTCGATTTTTTTTTTTTTTTTTGCATGTACCTTGTCACATCAAGGCGAAAAGTAACTGATACAGATGGTCCGGAGGAAACAAGCATGACATCTAAGCCTGACCAAATCTGTTTTGTGTCCTAGAGCCTTTCTGATAAAGTGTTCGGAACAGCAGTCATAATACCACTAAGAGTATGGGAAAGAATCTAGTGTTTACTCAAGACACTGAATTGGAATGTACATTTAATAAGAATTGTACTACATTCACATACATACTCAAGTTATAAAAACATTAACCTTAAGAAATAGATGTTTGCAAAGTATATATTTTTAAAGGTAATATGACATTAGGCTTAATATTGTTGATTAAGTGATTATAGATGCAAATCACCACAAGGAAACTCAACTTCACTAAGATGTCATTGTATCCTTCAGGGAGGTATCACATGTATGGGCTCAGAAACTATGATGTTGATGAATCAAAAGCCTCATCTGTATTGCTGGTAGACATGCAAATAGTACTGACACTGTTGAAAAAAAATTTCCCACACAGAAGGCAAAATATTCTCAAAATATTATGTATTAAATTATCATATAATTCAGGATTTTATTTCTGATGTTATCCTAAAGAGATGAGAAACTCTGGTGTTTGTGCTATTCAGAACAGCCCAACAGGACAACCAACCCAAATCTTTATAGAGAAGAGGTACAAATTAAAACAAATAAGGTTTATATAACTGGAATATTATTTAACCATAACAGTGAATGGAGTTCTGGTACATACCACAATATGGATAAACACTGAAGATATTATGTGAATTAAAATAAAAATAATTCCCATGTGAAAGAACAAGCATATTATTCCATATACATGTTATCAAGAATAGTTAAATTCATAGAGTCAGGATAGATTAGCAGTTAGTAGCTATAGGAAGGGGGAAGGAAAATTCGGTGTTTATGATCCTAGAATTTTAGTTCTGACTTAAGGAGATCTAGATCTGGATAATATGTTACTTTTTAAAGATTACTTTTTAATGATTGTGACAAAACACCAAGGCCAAGAAAACTTGTAAAACAATGTGTTTAACTGGACTTAACAGTTTCAGAGAGTTAGAGCCTCTGATGGCAGAACAAAGGCAGGAAGTCAGGAACAGCTGAGAGCTCACAAGCAGGAAGTACCAGGATGACACAAATCTTTTGAAATCCAAAGCTTCCTCCAAATGACATCCCTCTTCTAACAAGGGTGTACTTTCCAATCCTTCACAAGCAGTTCTACCAGTTGAGAACCAAATATTCAAACATATATAAGTCTATGGGGGCCATTCTTATACAAACCAGCACAGATGGAGTGATAGTTGTATGACAGTGTGAGTATTCTCATTGACGTCAGTTGTGCATCCATCATGGTTAAAATGGTCAGTTTTATGTTATTAAAATTTTGCCATGATTCATTGGATCCTGCAAGCTACCAGTCCCATTCCACTCGAAAATCCTCCTATGCACCTCCCCACACCCGCACCCTCAGTGGAACTCTGAAACACAGTCTGCTGCTACACATAGAGGACCAAAAGGTGAGTGGCCACCTACTCTAGGCCCTCTACACTGAGGCAAATCCTGGGCCCCCTTCCCCCACCTGTCTCAGTTTCTCTACCATCAGGTAAGCTTCCTGCAGGTAGGCTGCTCCAACAACCCCATCCCATCCATCAGACTCTGTTAGTTACAAGTCTCACTCTGCCTCCCGAGCCCTCCTATCTTCCACCAAATTCAGAGGAATGCTGAAATACAAGGTGCAACTACCAGAGAGGACAAAGAGACAGGACCAAGAGAGGAATTCTGAAGCACAGGCTGAGAGTACACAAAGTGGATGAAGAGAGCAAGCCAAGAGACAACTCAATGGCTCCCTGAGACACAGACAGTGACAGTACAGAGCAGACCAAGAACAGTTCTCAAAAACAGAAACAGCCACTGCAAGGATTGGACCAAGAAGCAAAGAACCATGTTAGGACCAAACTAGACCCTCTGAATGTGGGTGACAGTTATATGACTGAGGCAGACTGCAGGGCCAATGGTAGTGGCATCTGGATTTATCCCTACTCTTTGTACTGGCTTTTTTGGAACCCATTCTCTTTGGATGAATACCATGTTCAAACTAGATATAGAAGGAGGCCTTGGACCTTCTCCAAAGCAATGTGCCTTTTCCTCTCTGAGGAGTGGATGGGTGTGGAGTAGGGGGTGTAGATGGAGGGAATGAGAGGAGGGGAGGTAGTGGGAACTAGGATTGGTATGTAAAATGAAAAAAGCCTCCATTCTTTAACAAAAAAGAGAAGAAATTATAAAAGAAAATTGCCACAGCAGGAAAATGGCAATGACAATAAAATAGAAAATTTATTTGCAGAATGTATAATTTATGTTAGTCATTTTCTTTTATTTTTAAAATTTTGTTTTTATTTTATGTGTATGAGGATTTTATTTCATAGATGTATATGTACCATATGTGTGCCTGATACCTGCATAGGCTAGGGAGGAGAACATTGATCATCTGGAACTGGAGTTACAGATATTTGTGAGCAACAGGTTCTCTTTTCTCTTGATTGCTGGGCTTTCTCTCCAGTTTCTATATTTTTTGTAGTCATTTGAGATTATATATATCTCAAATATATATATATAATATATATATATATATATATATATATATATATATTCCCTTTTCAGTTCACAAATCTAACTCGGGGCCATGAATATGCTAAACCTCATCTCTATCTGGTCTTCTTGGTAGATGTAACAAATTTTTAATAATTGGGAAAAATAGGGTTATTTTGCATTTTCCAAATTGCATATGGACATGGTTAAAAATTCTATGCCACCTTCACTGTTTCATTTTATTTTATTCTCAGAAAAATATTGTGAGATTTTTGTCACAGCTGCGGTTGCTGTTGTTTCCATTATATTTTAGAAAAGTAAAGTCAGTAAACAGTGTCAGGATTGTAGAGGTAAAAAAACTTTTCTGACTCTTATCAGGGTCATGGTTGGAATACCTACAGCACAAGGCAAGCTAGTAAGATTAAAAACATACAAATTACATAATACAAGTTTTGTGTGACCTAGTGATCTTGTGAAATGAACACACATGTAATAGGGAAACTATTAGGTATTTATGCTGAGTTAGTGGAGAAGTAAAAACTTACGTACTATTGGACAAAGAGAGTATGGCATAGCAGGGACAGATTGAAGGCTTGATGAAACAGTTGCTCAGTTTGTCTTCTATGTCTCTGTGTCTTTTGAATACCCTCTGGCTGTAGAAAGCCATCTCTGGAATGAGGCCTTTGTGACCTGCTTCATAAGGGAAGGGTGAAAGAAAAAAAGAGATGTTCTTGTTTCTGAAATCTCTTCAGAAATCAAGATGTAATAATTGTGGGTGTTGTGTCTTGAATCTGAACCAGAATCAAAGAAGTGGTCAATCCTGTGTTTTCACAAAGCCCATATTCTTTCCAGTATTCTGGACTGTTCCATTAGGAGGCTGACTAAAGAGTTAAGAGACCTAGTTTATGCTCATTTTACAAAATAGGAAATCAAAAGTCAAAGATAAAGTAACTTATTTGCATTTAAACCCCAATTCTACATTTTCACAAATATCTAACGAAGCATTGTTCTCGGGAGAGAGCACCAGCTTCTTCCCAGGGTATCTTGGTGATTTTGTGTTTTGGATACCTAGTCTTTTACTGAAATATATGATAGGACAGAGTGAGTTGCCCCCTGGAATTCTTGTCCCTTCTCTGGGTTTGAGACAAGTCCTATGGTCCCTTTGCACAATAAGTGGGACTAACCTGTTTTAGTTCAGGGTCCCTCCTACAGGCGGACAAGAAGGTGGAAATGGCTAGCACACCACGTGACAATCCTGCCAGCTAGTGGCCAAAAGAGGTTTGCACCTCACTTACCCAAGAAGGACTTCTGCTCAGCTTCATTTTGGTTGGATTTAAAAAGTAGATGAGAGAGGGGGAGTTGATTGGGGTAGGGGGAGGGATATGGGAGGCGGTGGCGGGGAAGAGACAGAAATCTTTAATAAATAAAAAAAAAGTAGCTTATGGTTCTGAGCCTACCCTTTTAACGGCTGAACCACCCCTCCAGCTGGCAAATGGGTGGGACAGGAAAAAATCATTCTGAGTGAGGTAACCCAGACCAAGAAAGACAAACATGGTTTGTACTCACTGATAAGTCAGTATTAGCCCTAAAGTATTAGCTAGGAACCACAGACCCAGAGAAGCTAAGAAACAAGAATGGCTCAAGGGGAGGTGAATGTATGAATTTTACTGTGAAGGGGAATAGAATGAACATTGCAAGTGAATGGGCCTGGGGCTGGGAATGGGGAGCAGGAGGGATCAGGTTAGGGAAGATGGAGGGAGAGAGTCCTCAGAGAGACAACTGGAATGAACTAGAAACCAAGAGCAATGGAAATTCCAAGAGATCTATGAGGGTAATCCTAGCTAAGAGTCCATCAAAAGGGGATATGGTGCCTGAACCATCAATCTCTTGTAACTAGGCAAAACTTCTATTTTTTAAAATTGTTTTTATTGAACTTTATACTTTTTCTGCTCCCCTTCCGTCTTGTCTCCTCCCTGCCTACCCTCTCCCATGGTTCCATGCTCCCAATTTACTCAGGAGATCTTGTCTTTTTCTACTTCCTATGTACGTTAGACCCATGTATGTTTCTCTTAGGGTCCTTTTTGTTGTCTAGGGTCTCTGGGATTGTGAATTATAGGCTGCTTTTTTATTGCTTTATATCTAGAAGACACTTATGAGTGAGTACATGGGATATGTGTTGGAAAGGGGATTGTTATAAATAACAAAAAGACTGGATTTTCAATCATTTTTCCAGGGCTATCATAGAGCTATTTGAGACTAAGGACAGAGAGTCACTTAAAAAAATGACAAAGTTGTATAAATTGTGCCTCAGAATCTGGGAAAAAATATAAATATACTCTGTCTCAAATAGCATCTATTTGGTTCATTTGATATGTCTCTGTTAAGTTTCAAACCAGACACATTAAATTGCTCTGATGCTAATGGCCTTTAGTTTATAACCTAAACAAAAGAAGAGTCTCAAATTATGCACCCTCTAACCAAAAGGGTGGCCTTTTCAGCAAAACAAAACAAAATGACATAAATGTTCACAACCATTTTCTACTGTAAATTACCATTTTATTAAAAATTTAGTTGATAAGCAATTATAATTTAAAGTAATGAATCCTCAAATAATGGCTGTTATTGACAATTTTTTTAGTATAATATAAAATCTTTGAGTTCATAAATAACACCTTTTCCCTATTCAGACGCCACCATGCTTGGAGATGTGTTATTCATGACTTAATTATTCTATAGATGCTTCATTCATATGCATGCAGATATATCTGGCAGCATTGCATTTTAATGAAGATGCTGAGCGGCATGAGGCTGTAATTTCTAACAGAGAATCCTGTCAAGATTGAACAATAGGAACTCCTAAAGAGGGCTAGAGAATAGCCTAGTCAGAAAGAAAATTAAAAACCCATTTGAATGTTTTAATTATTATTATTAGAGAGATTTTGAAAGCCTTTAGCACATCTACAAAGCCCATAGTTTAGAAACTGCTTTTCTGCTGCAGGAAAATGATTTTGAGGAAAGAGATCATTTTCAAGATTTTGTGGTAGTGAGAAGCTGTCAGGGGAGCATGTCAGGTCTCTGATCCTGACCCCTCCCCTTTTATTGTAGGAGTTTGAGGCTAAAATTACCGATTGGATTAATCTTAGAAAAAGCAAGGAGGGGAGGAAGGAGAAAGGTTTTCTTAAAACATTTTTGTTTGTGTGCTAGATATATACATATAAGTTTTAGAATTTTAGCACAGATTGAGTGTCTCTCAAGCTGCTATTCTTGAGCCTTCAGAAATTTCAACTTTATTAGAAACATTTAAGACCCTCTGTTTCTCTCTCTTTCTTTTTCTGATTGTAGAAATTGCCACAATTTTATCGTGGAATTTCTCTTACCTTCTCATGAAAAGAAAAATAAATTTTTCAAGAGCAAAAGAAATTAACCAAATAGACTGTGAAATGGGCCGTAATCCCAATTGTCATGTTCAAGTGTTTTAGAAAAAAACTGTGCTGCTGTAGTTAGAGATGAGCCGGCATGGAGGTTCTGTGGATGGTTCTCTACTTTTAGGTAGCTTTGGACCCTGCCTCCTATGTTCGGGTAACACACTAATTCTGAAAGTGAAAAACAGTGACAGGTTAAGGTGGACTGAAATATCACAACATTTCTTCTTTAAAATTTAAAATAGCACATAAAAGCATAGCATGGATTAGAAATAAAAAAGAATAAGGTAGAGATAGACAGGCTTTGTTGAAGCCCATTAAGGAACGTCTACTTCCTGGTAAAGAATTATTATTTTAACCAAACCATCAAGCAAGATGTTTCTACTAATGCAATAGTGGCTGTCTTAATTACTTTTTCTATTGCTTTGAAGAGACACCATGATCAAGGCAACTTATAAAAGAAAACATTTAATTGGAGGCTTGCTTATAATTTCAGAGTGCCAGAGTGCTAGTCCATTTTATCATGGCAGAAAGCTGAATGACAGGCAAACATGGTCTGGAACAGTATCTAAGAGCTTACATCTGATCCACAAGGAGGAGGGGGAAGGAGGGAGGGAGGGGGAGTGGAAGAGGAAGGGAGGGAGGGAGAGAGAGAGAGAGGGAGGGAGAGAGAGAGAATGAACTTTTGAAGTCTGAAACCCCACAACCCTGTTATATACCTTGGGTGTTTTTATCTAAATGTATATCTTATGATTTTACCAATAAAGACTCATGAGACAGGAGCTGGGGTGAAAACCTGCTAGTTTGGAGAGATTGAGGAGAAACTCACTGACCTTCTTCCTTGGCTAGTATCACAGCAGAGCTTCTTTTCCACTGTTCCAATCCATAAGAGACTGACAAACTCAGTCCCTCCTTCTACTTCCTATGCATTTGTCTATCCATCTTCCAGATTCTTTCTTTACTCTCTATAAATATTTTCTATCAGCTAAATCTTGCTACTGGCGCTTCCTCCTTACCTCCAGTTTTTATTTGATTAATGCAATCTCAGGGTGTACAATGCAGGCCTTTGACACACCTTCTATATACTTAAGAAGGCAGGGGCCTTCTGTTTGTATCATCTCTAGAAAAACATTATTTCTACGAATGCTTTACCTACAGTTCCTTTTCAAATGACTTTGCTTGATACAATCAAAACACTTAACATTTTTATATTTCTTTAAAATCTTAGACATTACTTCTCCTATCAGAGAAACATCATAAGCATGAGATCTAATATCAAATGCATTTCTAATCCATTTATCTATTGGTGATGATCTTGTCTAAAAGGCCTTATCACCATTTTCATTCTGAATTAGCATTTTCAAAGGCCAAAGATTCAATTAATATTTCTCTGACTTCTGGATTTGATACTATTTTATTTACAGCTGATGCCAATCTTTGCAAAAAGCAGCGAAGGCTTATTTTGAGACTTATATAATTTTAATAATGACTCATGCCTCTTTCATGTTTCTTCTACCTTGCTTCATGCATTAAAAGCTTCTAAATAACAAAGGGCCAAGGTATCATCGAAAGCAATCTGCCTTTGAAATTCAACATATTGGCCCTACCTAGTAACTGATATCGGGAAATATCAATAGCTATAGCCCTATTTTGTTGTTCTATGGCCCTAGCTTCCTCTTGCTACCTTGTTCTCCATTGAAACTGAGGCCCAGCTTCCATTATTGCTGTTACTAAATCTTTCCAGTCTTGGGGGAATAGTTCTGTTCTGACTTGCTCATGAATTTTACATCTGCTTCACATAGAGTGAATGCATACTATATAAAATGAAGGTTTCATTAAATCTTTTCAAATCTAATATTTCTATAGGATTTTATTTAGCTTCCTCATAACCTTGAGGACACCTGCCATCTGCTGGTAGTTCTTGTATAACAGCTGGAGAAACTAAGGTTGGTTTTTGGAACAACCTTGGACCACCCTATTTCTGTTTTATCAAGCAGTGGTACAACAGATTCTTATCTAAATTCCTCTGAGTATTTCCCATAGTTTTATAAATAAGTCTTTATGTCAATCCCAGCTAAGTGTATCCCTCATTTACTGCTTCCATGTTCAAGCTATTCATAGCAGCACTATGGATCCTAGCACTCTGCACTGTGGTATTTCCCATTCTTAATGTGAGAAAGATTTTTCCTTTTATTGTTACTTAACTCTCTCACTAAAGACATCCAGGTGTCTCATCAATTCTTCTGAGTTTTCAGTTTTTCTGCAGTTACCTCTGCATTTGAGCTAGCTAGCTGTCTCTGGCTCAGGGCTGTGTGACACTCTGGGCCAGGCTGCATGGCACTGCACTCAAGGCCAAGGTACATGGTAGGAGATAGGTCAGGGTAGTGACAGCACTCTGAATGGAGTCTATTGTTTGCACATGTGGAGGAGTGTCAGCTGCAGTCATCATACTGCTGACTGACAAGAGATCATACTACTAGACAGAGCACCAATTATTGTTTTTATCTAAAATTATTTTTACCAATAAAGACTCAGAAGTCAGAAACTGGAGTGAAAACCTGCTAGCTTAAAGAAGTTGAAGAGCAACTCACTGACCTTCTTCCTTAGGCAGTGTCTTAGCAAGAACTCGTTTTCCCACCATTCCAATCCACAAGAGACTGCAAAACTATCTCCCTCCCTTCTACTTCCAATGCATTTCTCTATCCATCTTCCTAACTCCTTCTTATGCCCTATAGCTACTTCTTACAACTAGCTTCTGGTTTCACTTCCTGACCTCAGGTTTTCATTTGACTAATGCAATCTCAGGGTTCACAGCCTAAACAAAATATTTTTCCACACACCTCCAGCAAGGCCACACCTCTTAATCCCTTCCTTATTAGTCTACCAACTAAGAACTAAACATTCAAATATATGAACCTATGGGGGCCATTCTCATTCAAAGCATCACACTGCCACAATAATGATTAACCAACCACTTTCTCATTGTATTTAAAGCCTTCTTCCATGAAGAATTACATATTAGCTACTGTAAACCTAGTAAAAACTAAAAATTGTGCATGTCAAAGGGTTTTAGAGAGGATTGAACTTATTACTGATATTAAGCTAAATAGCTATGTAGCCAAACTGCCTTCTAAATGTTTACATTTACATCCTTAGACTGGTGCTACTATCTCTGCCTTGACCAGAAAATTCTTTTGCAGTGGGCAATAATTAATATAGAGATTCATAACTTGTCAAAGTATTGAGAATAAATAGCTGTTGAGTGCTCCACCCTGAATAAGAAATCTTATCACCTCCTCCAAAATACAGGAAACAATCCAGAAAATTGGACAGAAATATTTTAACAGTAGAGGATGGGAAAGAGTCCTATGAAACATTGTCTTCTTGAAATAAGACTGATATAAGCACCAAATATTATACAACCTCTACACCTCTACACTTAAGGATGAGAGAACATCACAGAAGAGAGGGCATAAAGATTGTAAGAGTTAGAGAACCAAGATGTCTGTTGTGAAATGCTATGTCAAAAAATATCAACAATGTGATCATTTAAAGAAGATCTGTATGATGGTATAGCACCAGGTGATCTGTCAATGTAGATGGGAAAAATTTCACAAGGCCTCACCCATAGATAAAAAAAAAGCACAGGCAATTAATTGTTGCTGGGGGTAGAGATTCAGTTTTCTTCAGGGATGAGCCCCATGATAGATTTTCTAATCCCTAGTGATCAACCTTAAAAACAACAACTCTGAATGGATTTCAATAATAAAGAAATTATTTGAGCCAGGCGGTGGTGGCACACGCCTTTAATCCTAGCACTTGGGAGGCAGAGGCAGGTGGATCTCTGTGAGTTCGAGGCCAGCCTGGTCTAGAAGAGCTAGTTCCAGGACAGGCTCCAAAACCACAGAGAAACCCTATCTCGAAAAACCAAAAAAAAAGTTATTTGAGAGGGACTGAAGAGGACATGGGAGGAGTTGGAAGGGAACATGGGAGGGGTAGAAATGGTGTGCATACAGTAAACAAGTAAGAAATTCTCAAAACAAAATCTAAAAAACAAAATAAAGTGATTCCTTGAAGGTATTTCTGAAATTGGCCAGACCCCACTTATTATAAAGTGCATGAGAAAGTACAAATTTGAAATTTTCTCTTAAAAAATGTTTGTTTTTATTATAGTGTAATGATGTGGGATTCCCATCCATACTATTGATTAATAAAGAAGATGCTTTGGCCTACAGAAGGGCAGAATAAAGGCAGGTGGGGTATCTGAATAGAGGTATAGAGAGACAGCAGGCAGAATCAAGGAGATACCATGTAGCTGCCAAAAGAGAAAGATGCCAGAAACTTACCTGCAGGCCATGACCTTATGGTGATACATAGATTAATAGAATGGGTTAATTTAAGATATAAGAGCTAACTAGGAATACACGTGAGCCATTGGTCAAGCAGTGTTATAATTAATATAGTTTCTCTGTGATTATTCAGGTCTGGGTGGCCAGGAAACAAAAAAGCAGTCTCTGCTTACCAATGGTGCCCAATGTGTGGCAATATACATCCACATAAAGCCTAAGAAAGCTTAAAAACGGCTTCTAGACCCACAAAATTAGAGCTTCTTGGTAGTCGTGTATTTTTAGATAGGCTCTGTTTGCTGGCAATGAGCAAAGGCATGGCTCCTTTGAGAGAAGGCTTCTTGACTCAGCATTGGCAGGATTGAACAGAAATCATCAATCTTAGCAGCAAGCACCTTTACCTGCTGAACCATCTCTTCTGTCTTGAAAGACTTCCCTTTGAGAAGAGGGCACGTTCCATAAACAGGCTGCTTGGGAAATTGTTTCTCCATGATTGAGTAGCTTAGATAATCAAGCATTCAGACATCAATCAATGTGGCTTTGGCCTAAGTTGGCTTGCCTGCTGCTTGTGTTGGTGGTATATCTTTTTGTGGTGTTTATGATGCTGCTCTTTCAGACACAGAAAACTCAAGAGTTAAAAAGTCATGGTTTCTATCAGATTTCAAAGACAGTCTGATACTCAGACAATATGTAGCAGGATTCCTTACTAGTCCTCTCATATGTGTACTTACATTGTAGAGGTGAGCAGAGTAGGAGCGGCTCATGATCTAGGAAAGGCTTAGCATGGGCAAGTGAAGACCCTTACCACTTAGTCTGTTTAGTCTCTGGAGCTAAACGATAGAAAGCATCATTAAATATTATAAACATCTAATCCAGCATAAACTAACACTTCAACAAATGCTAAGAGTTGTTGATATTACTTATTATTGTTATTATTATTGTTAATACTAAAATAGTAAATGTGCAAAAGAATAGATCTTCAGTAATCGAATGAAGAAGTTAGGTCCCAGGTTTCTGTTTTAGGGAGAGGGAGAGAGAGAAAGAGAGAACACAGCATGTGAAGTATTTCAATTTTATATTTTAGAGTTGGAATGACTTCAAATAATGACAGGTATAGCAATCTAGAATGCATGTGGGCAATATACATTGGAGATGTGAGATGAAGGTCAGTGATATGACAAACATCAAAGGAGCTGTGACTAGATATTGGGTTATTCATCTTTGGCAGTGGGCATCTTTCTGGATGACAGCATCATTAGAGGAGACAATTTCACATGATAACATCTCTATAAAAGTAAAAAATACCTGGGCCTTTGTTGGCAAGTTTTCTCATACCTAGAAGTGTCTCTAGAACTGTGGTTTCAGCAGATGGCCCAGAATTCTCTCTAGCCTCTAGCCACAGGAAGTGGCTTTTCTTGTGATAATACCAGGTGGCTGTCAGGGGTGCACTTGGTCATGAGCTGCCTGTATAGAATACATGTGCTGTATTTTTCAGTTTAGAAAATGTTCGATTTCAGAGAAAATCCTTAGAAGCTATTTCACTATCTTAAAATCTTTTCTCATTTCTAATTTAAAATGCAGAGACTTGTGGGGTGACTCATATATTTGAAGTACTCAGATTAAGTATGGGTGATCTCAACAGTGATTTACTGATGAAACATGGAAAATGAGTCATCTCCTTTATGGGTTTGTCCTTTGGAATCATCAGGCTTAGAGGTCTTTAATACCTTCTGAAGAAACTGCTCTTCTCAAGGAAAGAATGAATCCTCCTGTCCTTGAATTTTCGTTAACTAGAAACACTTACAGCATTTTTAAAAATTCCATCATCTAATTTAGTTACTTTTATATGCATCTGTAGTTTTTAAAATGGTTCTGTGTTGTGATGACTCTGGTTAATAAATTATGGAATGATATTTTCAGCACCAAAGTGGATATATGTACTGTGAACTGCAAATATTATTTATTATTCTGTAATTTCTGGAGACTATTTTATGCTTCTTTACCCCAGGATCTATTAGTTAGAAAGAAGTAACAATTTCTTAGAAAATGAAGTTTATATGGTGCTTATAGGAAATAGTTAGAAGTAAGATGATTTTTTGTAGCATGAATAATAAAAATTTAGAGACTGACATAGGGGTTAAAGCTGAACATCAGAGAAGCAGAGCAGTAAGCCACTAGAGAGACCTTTTACCTCTCTGCCAATACGCCAGACTGAAGGGGCGATCCTCAGACTGCCTAGACTGCACTGTGTCTCCACCAAACTTCAGACTCCACACTCCAGTGAGTTCCTGACTCTTTATATTCCCCTCTCCCAGCTGTATTGCTCCTATCAGCACCTCCCTAGTAATGGGATTAAAAGTATGAGCCCACCACCTGAATCTGTTTCTAGATCAATCTTGTGTAGCTCAGGGTAGTCTTGAGTTTACAGAGATTTGTCTCCAGAATCCTGCGATTAAAGGTGTGTGCCACCACTTCCTGGCCTCTTAGTGCCTTATCGTTGCACTCTGATCTTCAGGAAAGCTTTATTTATTAAAATACAAATAAAATATCCCTAAATTTTTCTTTTAAATTTACTTTTAGCATCATATTTTTATTAACTATTTTATAATTTCACACAAGGTACCCACACACGTTTACTCCCCAGTCCTCCAAGATCTGTTCTCCTACCCCTGCTGTCCCACAAATAAAAAAAAAAGTTCAATTTGTATTGTACATATAATCACTGGAGCATGGTCAAACTCCTGGTCGACAGCCTCTGGAGTAAAAATGAGTCCTTCCCCACACCCACCTCTGCCAGTAACCATAATGTAAGAGACCTCCCCCCAGATATCAATAATTACTGTATCCCAGTAACAGTTCTGTATGGAAGTAAGATATACACCCATCCCCAAAGATGGGTATGGTAATGCAGCCCTGTAATCAACGTGGAAATGGAATCATGAGGATCATGAGTTTGAGGCCTATCTGGGTCTGCATAGCAAGTTCAAAGCCAGTCTAAATACATTGAAAACCCTGTTTCAAAAAAAAAAAAAAGTGTTGGTCTGATGAGATGGTTCAGCCAGTAAGGGCACTTGCTGCTAAACCTGATGGCCTGAGTTTGATCTCTGAAACCTGCATGATGGTTTCTATGAATCTGACTTTCACAAATGCCCTAGAGTACACATGATCATCCTCATCTCCTCATTTTCGGTTTGCTTTCCCCCCTAAATTTATCATATTCAACCATTAGCCAGTTAGCTTGTTTATTAAACCAATCGTTGTGACATATAAAGGAATATTACAAACATGTCAGCAAAACATTAACAATCAGAAAAATTAGACCATGAAGACTGCCTATACATTACGTTGCATTATACATGCCTCCCACAGAATTGTCTTGACCCTGTTTGGGATTATGTAG
The DNA here is from genome assembly GCF_014885135.2 of Alexandromys fortis. NCBI lineage: Eukaryota > Metazoa > Chordata > Mammalia > Rodentia > Cricetidae > Alexandromys > Alexandromys fortis. Next base: position 199,861 of record NW_026067948.1, read on the forward strand.
GTTTAAGCCTGTCCAATCTTTTGACAATTTGACACAACATTATCACCTAAAAAATTCAGACTTAAGAACCGAGCATTTTATTTACAAAAACCACAAAGGCATAAAACATGGCAACACAGTCTTACAGTGTTCCAAGTAAGCCTACAATTTGTGTAGGACCTGCATTCATAGATATACTTGACTACATGAAAACTACAGGCCACAAATTAAACATGTCTGATGAGTGTACTCAGAAGACAGAGCAGTCTGGCCATATACCTGGATACTTACAGAAGTAGAAGAGTTTAGGTTTTGATACTTGTGAACAAAAAATAGAAATGAGAAGAAGCCCTGGTGTTAGCCTTAATATCCTTGAGAATAAAACATTGAACTTTAGAGTACTTTCAGCTCAATTATTTTCCAATTATTTTTAGGAGTGGGTATTCAGCTGAAGTAATGGAATCTTCTTGAGCCTGTATTGGACAACTGTTTACCAGAATGCTCTTCAATTTAGTAGCTCTAAATTTTCTGTGTTCCAGCGTTCTCTGCTGATCACACTGCTTCTTTTTCTTTTCCTTCCTTCCTTCCTTCCTTCCTTCCTTCCTTCCTTCCTTCCTTCCTTCCTTCCTTCCTTCCTTTTTTTGCATGTACACATGTGTATGTATATGTTTATAATTCTGGTATCTCCTAAATTTCTTTTTATTTTATTTTTGAGGGTATAATTACATCATTTCTCATTTCCCCCTTTCTTTCAAACACTCTCATATACCTCTTCTTTTCTTAAAATTTGTAGCTTCTGTTTAGGTCAGTGCCCCATTTTTTAATTGGGTTAATTAGCATTTTAACGTCTAGTTTCTTGAGTTCTTTATATATTTTGGAGATCAGACCTTTGTCTGTTGCGGGGGTGGTGAAGATCTTCTCCCAGTCAGTGGGTTGCCTTTTTGTCTTAGTGACAGTGTCCTTTGCTTTGCAGAAGCTTCTCAGTTTCAGTAGGTCCCATTTA
>NW_026067948.1:202814-252034 GCF_014885135.2 Alexandromys fortis
GAGGAGGGGGGAAAAGGGAGACGGGGAGGGAAATGGGAGGCGGGGAGGAGGCGGAAATCTTTTTTTTTCAATAAAAAAATATATTTAAAAAACAAACAAACAAACAAAAAAAATTGTAGCTTCATTTTTTTATTAATTGCTGTTGCATATATATGCATACATGTATGTATTCCTAAATATAAACTTCTCCCGCTGAGCTTTGAAGTCTATGGGTTGTATGTTTTTTTTTTTTTTTTTCACACTCCCAAGTATCTCTAGATTGTTCTCCCTGGAGTGACTAAGGTTTTAGCTGAAATATCACTCACATATACTAGGAGTGTGGAAAGCAATGACAACACTTTTAAAATCTCCTAAATACCTTGCTGAAGGGCTATACTTCAGCAATCTTAGGCTCAAGTATATGACTCCAGAAGGTGAACTACCTGTTGACCTCAGAGTTATCAGTGCCTGATGTTCTTCCCAATTGGTGAGATCAGGTCTTGACCACTAACATCAGGATTCTGCACTTCACTGCCTGAGCTGAGACTCATATTCTTTCTTTTCCAGCTTTTTGGTATCATGCTTTCCTTCTCTCCACTACCAAATCCCTGGGCTTTTATCACACTAAATAGCCAGGTGATGAACAGCTGTCTTGTTGTTTTGTTCTCAGAAACATAGTGTAGTTAAGTTTTAAAACATAAGATGCTTCTCAATGTCTTTAGTCTTATAGAGTAAGAAAATAGTATTTTCTTGTTGTTGACCCATCCACTAGAGGAATCAAAGTTTCACTAAAACCTGCTACTGGATTAAAAGCTCTTTCTGAGCTGGTCCTGAGGCTAGGACTGACATCCAAGGTATGCTTTCTGGCATACATTTGGATGAGGTCCTATGTCTTTCCCTGAAATGGGTAGCAATGAAGCTATGACTATGTTCAGTTAGTTTAGCTTTGGTGCCTTTCTTAAGTTTCTTCACACTTTTCAGCTGTTCCATACTATTAATTGTCTTGTTGCTGTAACACATCATCCAATAAAGCAACTTATAAAATAAGCAGTTCATTTTTGGCTTAAAGTTCCAGGGAATATTGTTCATTATGACAGGGAAGGCATAACAATGGAAAAGGTGTTTAGTCACATTGAATCCACAATCAGGAAATGATGTATGATGAATGTTTGTGCTCAGATTTTTTCCCTTTCATTCAGGGATTCCAGCCCATTGAATTAATGCAACTCACAATGGGCAGGCAGGTCTACCCACTTCAACTAATTTAATCTAAATAACCACAGCAAGTCATGCCAAAAGGCCCATCTCCCAACAGATTCTAGATCTTAGCAAGTTGACAAGTGAGATTAACAATCAGAGTCTCACTAAATTGTCCAAACTCACTTTGTACACATTCTGTAGAACTATGAGTTCTATGATCCTGTAGGATCCTTAATCACAGCTTCTTGAAGAACTGAAATATAGATCTACACAACTAGGTCAGTTTGTTTTGAGCTGTTATGTTCATTTTGCAAGGTTGGTGTTTGTAACTCACATCTTAGTAATGGGTTTAAAATGATTTGAATACCAGATTTTTAATATCCTACAATTTCTCCTTGGATTCTAATCCATGTTTCTGCTTTATCTTTATGAATTTACTATGCCTATCATTGTCTTTATTTTTTATTGTATAAAATACATACATGTGTGTTGTTTTTAATAGAGCATGTAGAGTTTTTGAACAATAAGTGTTTATTTTTGATTGGAGATCAGTTTAATCTTCTAGTATTAGTTCCTTTAACAAATACTACATTTATTCTGTGTCATTAATACACCAAACTTGTGTCGTCAAGAAGAGATAAACAACAACCAAAGAGTTATTCCTTTTCTCTTGAAGAGTAATTTAATGTTTTTTGAAAGAGCCTTACAGTGAACAACTCTGATTGATTTTTAATTTTTATTTAATAACTTTTAAATAGCTCCAAAAATGAAATACCATCCAAATATCCTTATTATTTAATCTTAGAAATAACTAGTTTTGAATAACATTATTAGTGGTAGGAAGATGTTTTATCCCTAATGAATAGCTCAGAAAAAGTCATGATAAAATTTCTATTAAAGCTTAATTTTCTCCTCTGAAGAATGTCCTTTATGCTTCTGTGGAGGTTAAGAAGACAACAGAATTTAGAACTGAGTAGGTCCAAGTAAGCTTTGTCATTTAAAAGTTGCTTAGGTTTTCTGGCCCTTAGTTTCCTTTATAGAAAATAAAAGTAGCAGAAACCTCTGTAACTGGTGAGGAGAATTACGCAGACCTTCACAAATAAATCCTTCTGTAGAGCTAATAAGGAGGAACCTGGTAAATGGTTAATGCCATTATCTGTGGCACTATAGATTCTTAGTCACATTTTATGTACTCTGTCCATCATTTCCTGTGATTTTCTTGCTGCAGTCAACTGCTGTTACAGAGATTGTCCCATTTTCATTATTTTTCTAGTCTCTATACAAATTTATTGTATTATTTACTTCTTTTGTTCTTATATTGCATTTTGGCATCTATCTATCTATCTATCTATCTATCTATCTATCTATCTATCTATCTATCTATCTATCATCTATCTATCTATGTATCTATCTATCATCTATCTATCATCTATCTATGTATCTATCTATCATCTATCTATCTATCTATCATCTATCTATCTATCTATCTATCTATCTATCTATCTATCTATCATCTATCTATCTATCTATCTATCTATCTATCTATCTATCTATCTATCATCTATCGATCTATCTTTGTTTATTCCTTCCTACAATGTGAAAATTTGCATTTGGCCAACAGGGGATCCCTGTGACTGTTTTCTAGAATAGTGAATAATGTGGCATAGATTTAAAATAAATATTCCTAGTCAACAGATCTTGCCAGTAGCTGAGCCCAGGCTCTATAGTGACTACATTTCTCTATGTAGTTGTTTTCCCCAAATATACAACATCTGTGGTTTGGCAACAAATTCTAATCCATGTTAACGGTTGTGATATATCTTAAATGGTATACCACAAATGTGAATTTTAGTTGTTTCTCAACTATAAACATTGAAAAACTATTCCTTGATGACCGAAACAATCCATAGGTGATTGTAGAAATATTGTTTTTAGCTATAGTGTACTGTCAAAGGTAAAATCAGGTTTGACTTTAATAATATTATATTTGGAAAAGACACAGTGAAGTCAGAAATCCCACTAAGTTATGACCTAGATTTGGCTCTCTTAGTAAATAGATGGATTTATGGAACTTGTTCTACACTAATCTAGTCATCTGACATGTTAGACAAGGAAACCAATTCCAATACAAATGAAAAATGCCTACTCTACAGAGTGGCTATGGGGTTTAGTTGAGTATAATGAATGAAGAAGGTGTAGAACAAGGTCTGGTCCACCCAAGTCAGAAAAAATGTCTCTTCTTTAGATGATTGTGAAAGTGATTGAAAGAGCATCCAGTCATAGGGTAAGCACAGTTCCTACAGCTACCATCAGCAAGACTGATGACAGTTTTTGGGTCTTCAGAGGAAGCCTACTTCCATCTAGATTCCCCACCTCCATCAGTGGAAGGCAGGTGTGAGAACTTGAACAGTGCTGGCTCTGGAAAGATACCCAAAGGATACAGTGAATCTCTTTCCCAGTACTCATAACTTCACTACAATTCCATTAATTCTATGTATCAGCAATTCCTTTATAACTGTCTCAAAAAAGAAAAATTTCTTTAATTTATTTAGTCTATGTGTTAATTTCCCTTACTTTTCCATTATATATTGGTTAATTCTATTAAATTTGTTTCTTCAGAGAACCTTAATACACTATCATATATACTCTTATTAATGACATAAGCCTTTAATAGTTAACTTAATTTTTGAGGCATTATTTGATGGGTCCTCAGTCAGTTATACACAGGTTTTCTGATTGAAAAATCAGATATAAATATTGATTACATTAAATAGAATAAAATAAAGTATTAACTTATAGAATAAGAAAGTTAAAGTTGATGAGTTTGAAAATTCTTTAGCAATTACACACACACACACACACACACACATACACTCAATAATTGCTATGTAGTTCTGAATGACATTCCCAGTTCTAAGAAAAATGTTTACTTTGACAGTAAGTATACTTTCTCTTCCTTGACTGACCAATGCTACATACAAATCAAGTATACAAGATTTTGATTCTTAAATATTAGACAATAATGTGAAATATGTAGACAGATAGTGTTCTAAAGGCAACTGTTATTATAGCATAGGCAGCTTTAAAAGCTTACATTTTTCTTATCTGATTACTAAATGCTTCAAATAATTTTTCAGTTTGTCTATCTCACAGAAAATGTATCATCTTATAAATAAGCAATTAATTTTTAAAGAAATACTTGCTTAACTAAGTAATTTCTGAAAAGCACTGAAAAATCATATATACTTTCAACTTTAAAACCACGATAGATCTCAAGCTAGAGCAGAATTTGATGATAGATTGCGAGCTAGTTGACCTTGGTTTTGTCATTAGAAACATGTCTTTCTAGAACATGTTGATGTTTTTATTTTTTAATTAAAATTTACATTTATTTATTGCATATGGAAATGTACATGCCATGGTGTGTGTGTGTGTGTGTGTGTGTGTGTGTGTGTGTGTGTGTGTGTGTGTAGAGGTCAAAGGACAGATTTCAGGAATAAGTTCTGTCATTTCACTATGTAGACTCAAGAGATTGAACTCAGATTTTTAGCCTGGCAAGAAGTGACTTTACCCACACAGTCATTTTTGCTGACCTGGAATATGTTTATGATCTTTTGAACAGTCCATGGAAGGTAACAGGGATATTAGTTTCCACTTCAGCCCTGGCAACTTCACTGAAGTCTTTGGCATTCAGAATCAGGAGGTATGCAGGTTTTTGTCCTGCTCCAGGACTCACCACCACGCTCAGAACCACACCTGTTAATTAAGGCAGTTTTGAAATTTTGAAATCAGGTCTTAGGATTATCTGTCATTAAAATTATGTAGATAGTAAGGTGGTATTACATTATCAAATATAGAAAACTATGTGACTTAGCTTGTTCTGGCTCTTCAATTACCTGGCTGTGTGACCACTTGAAAGAGTTCTCTAAACTCTTCCTTCTTAGACTAGGATCACTCCAGAAAGGGAATGATCTTGTCTTTTTCTCTTACAGCTGCAACCACAGCATCTTACTACAATTATTAGATCAAAGTAGAAACTCACCAATGTTGACTAAGTTAATGGATCTATGTTCTTATCTTTGTCCAATTTACTACAAAAAGTTATGACAAAGTGCATGCTTTAAAATTTTAAATCAAAAGGGTGTGTTTTAGTTATAATTTTCAAGACCTATATGTAAGTTTACTTCTTCCAGACAAAATAAAAGCATACCTTTTATACTTTAGAATGAGCAGTATGAATGTACAAACTATTTACCAGAAAATGACCCCATAATTATTTCATTCTTCTATACTTTTTCATATTTTAATATATTAATCTTGTAGAGTATAATATATTCCCCTGTATTTGCATTAATTTTAAAAGTTATCTTATTTTCATGTGTATGAGTGTTTTACCTGCATAAATGTCTGTGGACCTATCTATATGTATGGAGCTCATAGAGGTCAGAAGAGGATACTGGAAAACCCGAATTATAGCTGGTTGTCATCTATAATGTAGGCAATTGGAGTTGCCCCCAATTTTCGCAAGAGCAGTCAATGTTCTGAGTCACTGACCTAGCTCTCCATGTTCTCTAGCATTAATGCTTAACTGAGTCTTGTGGATATGTATTACAGTTGCTCAATATATACTGAGGCTCTGAATTCTTTCTTAGCCCAAACTTACTAAAACAAAGAAACAAACAAAACTAATAGAGTTCTAGAGCTATGCATTTATTGATCTGCTAGAATATTCTATTTGTCTTCTATCACTCTACTACTTTGTCAGAAATATATTTTGGTCAGGAGAAGCAAATACCTAGAATTATTGCTGTCACACTGTTTTCTCATCCTTTCCATTAGAGTTCCAGTATGACGCAAAAGGTGTTTTGCTGTGGTTGTTTTTGTTTGCTTATTTGTTTTTTACTATTAGCAATCAATAAGACCTGATCACAGATGAAATTTCAATTCTTGAGTGTTGTACAATTCACAGTTTAAGAATCAGTTTTGAAAATTAGGGAATAATCAGCCTAACCCCTTTCCTAATATCAAACACGCAGTTTCACCACAAAGGGAAGTTCAGACATGTGTGTTGCTTTCATTACCATCATCTTCTTCCAATGCATCTGGATGACAAACAAAGATGGGTTCAGATGGGTAAGAATCCGGCTCTTGCCATATCCAGATTTCTTTAGTTTTGACATTCAGCTTACAGAGCTGCTTGTGCCCAAGAAAAAGCAATTGGTTAGTTTATGAGCGGCTTTAGTTGACTAGCACATGACTCAAAGTTCTATTGGGTGTTACTAAGGTGCTTCATTACCTTGTCTGGAACAAAGTGATTCAGCCCAAGTCCATATGCATAGGTATAAGGTTTCCCCCCATACTTCCGATAATTTATTTGGGGAAATTCAAAGGCTTCAAAACAAAACACAGACATAGGAAAACTCAGTCTCTTTAAGTAGGACATATTTGTTTTGTAATGTTTTCTTTAGATCAGCTTACCTTGACGGGGCCCTGAAAAGAGAACCTCAGGTTCCAGCCAGATGGTCTCATCACTGCACAGAATGGCTGTGGCAGTTGTATGGGCAAGTGTGACTAAATTCTTGCCTGTGTTAGCCTTAGGAAGAAGATAATAGAGACCTCAGTGATCAGGGAAGGAAATCCAAGCATCTGTAAATGCAGACTTCTCAAATTTCACCTCCTTTTTTAGAGGTCACCATATAGGGAGGAACAACAAAACAAAAAGCAGACTAAAAGGCTGGCTACTGTATCAGACTAGAAAGTCTCTCAGATGGCATATTGGCAGGTTATAAGTGATTCACTGGAAACACATTGTTTAGAGATAATGTCAACCTCTACTTGAATGTGACAGCCATATTAATTAGTTTAAAATTCTGGATAATTATTTTATACTTCAGAAAAGGTAGCAGCATGTGGCACTTTCCTGTCCTGAAACTTCATTCTTCTATTTAACCAATCAGTGAGGCAAATAGGTTTCTTAACCATTTATTTACTTGTGTGTGTGTGTGCTAGGCACCATACTAGGTGCTAGGAAGAAAAGGTATATTTAAGGATTCTCCAGTTGTCTACAATTTCTCTGCTACAAATGCAATTGACAAAAAATGTGGTCATTTGGTTACTTTCGAAGTACTTATTGAGCATCTCCTATAGATTATGGATTATATTAGGTTTGGGGAGAGAGCTATAAGAAGGGCTGAAATGGCCCATGTGGCATGTGAATGTAGAATTTGGGAAAACACATAAAAGCATTATAATCTGGGACTTTTTCATTGTTCTTTGAGACAGAGTTTCTCTGTGTAGCTTTAGAGCCTGTCCAGGAACTTGCTCTGTAGACCAGACTGGCCTCATACTTACAGAGATCCTCCTACCTCTGCTTCCCAAGTGCTGGGATTAAAGGAATGTGCCACCATTGCCCAGAAATCCAGGGCTTTTGTAATGCTGTAGGATAAAGGAGAACATATGTAGCACTTGCTTGTGGGTAGGAAGAACAGGGCATTACACTGGGCTCAGAACATAAGACAGTGAGTATGTCCATGTCAAGTGTGTGTAGGAAACTTTCTGTCTGTTTTAAGGAGTCAAAATATACAAGGCCTAAGAACAGTCTGAAATTGAAGTTTGACTTCAGATTAAAACAAGAACAGGACTTTAAAACTCAGGAAGAAATAAGGACTTTTCAGGGAGTAAAAGTGGTATAGAATTAATCAGCATGCTAGGTACTTGTGAGAAAGCAGGTATGACTGGAAGATTGTCCCGATGACAGAGAGAAGCAGAAATTTTGAACCATGGTAAGACTGGGACCCAAACAGAGAAAGCCAGACTGTGGAGCTAAAGACACAGCCTGGAAGCACGGAGATGGTTTTCCTGCTTCTACCCATTCAAAGTTTTTGAAGACTCAAAAAGTTTAGGAAATGTGACAGAGCTCCATGCAGGGGAAGAGTGGGGAAAAAAATAATTAATGAGAGGTCAGCCCAGAATTGACTGAAAAGAACCTACGTGTAACTCTCCCATGGTCCAAATGAGGAGCAGAAGGAGGGAGACATGAGCAAGGAAGTCAGGACCGCGAGGGGTGCGTCCACCCACTGAGACAATGGGACTGATCTAATGGGAGCACACCAAGGCCAGCTGGACTGGAACTGATGGAGAATGTGATCAAACTGAACTCTCTGAATGTGGCTGACAATGAGGGCTGACTGAGAAGCCAAGGACAATGGCACTGAGTTTTGATTCTACTGCATGGACTGGCCTTGTGGGAACCTAGTCTGTTTGGATGCTCACTTTCCTAGACCTGGATGGAGGGAGGAGGACCTTGGACTTCCCACAGGGCAGGAAACCCTGACTGCTCTTAGAACTGGAGAGGGAAGAGGAGAGGGAGTGGAGGGAATGGGAGGGAAATGGGAGGAGGGGAGGAGGTGGAAATTTTTAATAAATAAAAAATAAAGAGAAGTCCTTTTTCTAATTTAATTAAGTGTATTAAACTAATAAAATATTTTAAGATAAATAAAAAAAGAACCTACATGTACAGTGGTAAAGCCAAACTGAGTGAAACGGAAAATGGTACTGAGAACATGAAGGAAAAAACAATAGTAAAGAAAGGCAATAGGGAAGTGATGACATTATACATAGAACTATCATAATCACATCCACCATGCACTATCAAAGGAGACTGGAACAACAGCCAATTAGCCTCTGACATCTCCTTTTATCACCAATACGAATGTAGAACACTGCTACTTCACCATGACAATGTTAGTGAACAGTATCAGCAGTTTTTATTTAGATGCCAGACACTGTGCAATGCATTTGGCATGGACCATATACATTTGGCCTTCACAGCAGGTAAGTCCTGTCTTTCTCCCATTTCACACATGAGAAAATTGTACCTCAGATGAAGCACCATGGCTAAGGAACAGAGCTAGGATGTGCTTCCACCCTAGTCTTAAACCATCTGCTTGGTCAGAAGATGTTTTGAAGAACAAAAAATATGTCAACTGCTCAAGGCAGTTACTACCTTCTAGCTAGGATATATGAAAATGACATGTAGTCAAATTGTCAAATTAAAAAAAGACATTTATTTCTTCACATATGCATGTAGTAGTATGCATAAACATGTACATAACTTTTTAGATGATTACATGAAAACAGTGGAAGATTCTTCTGGATCAAATTTTCACTTTCTTCTAGGTATTGAGTGGAATTTCACAGGGGCAGTGAAGCTTATGTTCTATTTGGAGATTAACAAATATACTTAGTAAAGTATACAGTATAGCACAATTGTAGGAACAAAAAATAAAAGAGGGACTCAATGTGTGAAGGATTTGTGGGTTGAAATTTTAATAGGTGATCTGAGTAGGCCTCTTTGTAAAAGTGGCATTTGATACAAAACTCTTAGATGAGGAAACCTGCAATGCATTCAAGCAGGGAGAAAAAACAAAACAAAACAATCCCCCAAAACAAAACAAAACTGTCCAAATCTTGGAAAAAATATGATGAATATGTTTCAGAAGCATTAGGGATGTGTAGTGGTATTTAGGAGAGTTTGTGGGGAGTTAGTAGGTTTAGATTGTGTAAGGCACATGGGTTATAGTGAGGACCTGGGCTCTCATTGTGGATAAATGAGGGGAAGCTACAGAGGGTTTGTGTAGATAAGGAACACACTGTGATTTATTCTTAAAGAAATACCTCTGATTGCTTTGTTGAGTCTATACTTGGGTATTTTTGTGTGTGTGTGTATGAATGTGGATAGTAATGAAAGATTGGACTCAGCAAAACCAGTTTGTTTTATAGAAATCCAATCTAGAGAAAATGATTCTAGCTAGGCTGGTAACATTGAGACAAAGTAGATGGGAGTTGACAGTTTCCTGGTGAATGGAGACTGAAAGTGAAAGAGGCAGTAACCCTGCACCATGGTATCTAATCTAAGCAATTAAAGGTTGGTAATTGTCCCAGAATGCTTGAAATTGTTACAGGTGAGTGTACTTTTTGGTGGGTGCGGGAGATAAAAAAATTCAGGTTTTGTTTCTGAATATTAAAGGAAAAGTGGAGGTGGTGATTAACTTGAACCTTGAGATTCATAAACCCGGAGAGATGTTATGAAGGGTACTTTAAAATAATACGTCTAAGCAGTGGAAATACTAAAAGACAGCATGGGAGCAAAGGCTGAGTGATAGGGCCTACCAGGAAAGGAAGGTGTAGTGGTAGTTTATTGAGGAAAAATATGTTGAGAGGTCCTAGTGAGGATATTATGCTTATTAATTATGGCACATTAAAATAGTAGAGAAGGATGACCTGAGATGGAGGGGGGAAGGGGGAGAATTACTGGAGTGATGCGTCAACTACAAGGATGAGAAAGATTAGCTCTGGTTAGAAAGATAGATATTCAGGATATAGGTACAGGTGATGTGATTCTTTTCTGATTACTTCAATGTTTCAGATAAAGAGAAAGCATCAATATTATACATGAAAGTGGTATGGAAAGTATAAAAGTGAGGAGAGGAGGTGGAATATTTAACTATCAAAGTAAGACAATATGTGAAGTTAGGAAATGAAATAGTAAGATTTGTGGTCAGACATTTAAAGCTGAGGCAATTAGCATGACTGTGTGTTCGCAGCACTTAAATTTAGATGAAGAGGTACAAATATAGAGAGGATAGATAATCTAATTGAACTATGATGTGATTTTTGACAAGTCTGATAAATAGGTAAGGAAATGTTTATCTACAAAGATGTACAAAATCATTGACCATGACAGATAAACTGAGTGAAAATGAAAAGTGAAATTTTCAGGGTAATAAAGAATAGCAAGTGATATGTTCAATGGAAGGAAATTTATATAAGTAGGGCATGTAATATTAAAATATGAAAGGTACAGCTAGAGAATGGAGTGAATTGAAATTGCAAAGGATCATTTATAGTCTAAAAGGAATTTTAGATTAAGACTCAACTACTCAATCTGTTCCTCATGCCACTGTGCTAGAGGAACCATGTCATAATACACCCTACACACTTAAACTTTCTCAGTGAGTCCTTACCAATTATATGCTATCCAGAGTCCGATAAAGAAAGCCCTTGTATAGTCTCACTCCAGTTCATCTTTCCAGCATCTTCTCTGCTCACCATGAGGCATTCCAGGGACTCTGTTATGCATCTTTGTTAAGTTCCATTTGCATTTTTATTTTTGGAACTCTTTGCCTTTACAGAAGTCTTTTTTTTTTTCCCTATCTGCAGAGCCCAATTTCACCCAACTATCATTCTTTTGCAGTTTGCTGATATGCTTAAAGGAAAGACAATTACCTTCTTAGCTGCATTTGCTTTGCTTTACCTGATTTAAGTCTTTTGTTCAATGTAATTGCCTTAGTATCTTTGTCCAAATAGGTAAGCACACAGACAAAGAGAGTATGTTATGTGTTCATTTGTTTACATGAGAAAAATCACATTTTTCTTGATTTTGACTTGTATTTCTATCTCACTAAAAGTTATGGATGTTGTTGGTATTATTCTGAAATACTGAAGAGAGAGACCAACATGTAGAAATAAAGAGATGGTTGTGTGGCGGTTCATAAAACCAGTTCTTCAGACATTCATGAGAACTGTGTTTTCTGATTCTAAGTTTGCCATTCTTTCAGCACTAAGTTTCTTTAAAGCATATTTTCTTAATAGTAGTATAGACCCACGGATTCCTACAGTATTTCATAGATGAGTAACAGCAGGTTCAGAGTGGACTTTCATACAAGTCACCTAGTATACTTAAGTAGAGTCTCATAGTTACCTTCAAACTTTTCATTTCCAAAGGAAGATTAAACTCACATTGCAGAAGAAAACATGTCTGCATCCCAGAGGACATTTGTTTCAGAGACTGTCTGCTCTCTAGGTTATTTTTTTTTCCTGAAAATCACCCCTTCTCTATAGTGTTCATGGATCACAACTTTCTTTTTACTTTATCAAGAGAGTATTTAAGACTCAACTTTCAGTTTCATGTTTTTTTAAAGTTTCTTATTTATATATTTTAACAAATTTTAATGCTATTTCTCTTGCCAGTATGCCTACTGAATTTATTTCATTTACCAAACCTCCAGAGGGATATTCTGAAAACCTCCATAATAATCAATACTATTATTGGTTATTTTTGTTGTCTAATGTCATCTTCAGATTTATAGAATACCAAATTTCCTTTGTAAATTAACCGAGTCCTTGCAAGAATGCTCTCTGATCTTTTATTTCACCATAATTTAAAATTATTTAGAAAATTTTACAACTGCCAAAGGATGCTAGGAGTCACTGGATCTATAGTCACTAAATATGCTTTCAAAGGGATTTTGTGATTGAAAAAGCCATGGAATTAGAATCAAGAAAACTACATCTCATCTGAGTTCTGTGGAAATTATCTTTTCTAAATCATAGCATTTTTTTTTCAGTTTCAGTTTCCTCATTTTGTAAAATGAGAGATTTAGTATTTTTAAAGCTCCTTCAAGATCTGAAATGTCAAGATTATGAATAGACATGACAGTTTCCAAGAGAGATGAATCACAATTGTAAGGAAGTAACCTTGTCAATTGTCAAAGGAAGTACATATCTCCTGACTTCAGGCTGAGGAGCCTTCATGGCATTTCTTTTCACTTCTTCCCAGTTCTCACGTAAATTGGCTAAATATAAGTAATTATAAACAAATTCAAACCTGTGAAAACAAGAATTCAAGCATGAACACAATTACAAACAATTTGTTTTGTTTTGAAGCAGGGTCTAATGTAGCACGGGCTGGCCTTGAACTTAAGATCTTCCTGCCTCTTCCTCTCAAACACTGGCATTTAAAGCATGCACCATTACACCTAACCAATTAAAAACAATTTTAGAGATGATTCATGACTTTGAAAGCACACACGGCTAGTTCTTTAGGCCACAACCAAGACTGCTATTAACAAAAAGAATCTCATAACCATTTTCTCTTGCTACTCATTGAGGGGAAAATAAAGAGTCTGCCTCATGGATATGTTGCCGTAACAGCAGTTTTATATATTCTGTGTTCTGCTTTACTGCCTCCACTCTGTGTCCTTAGGAATCAATGTATTTTTAATGACTAGCCAGAGAACAGCTTGTGTGCTTCTCTTATTCAGAACGAGGGAGGATTCAAGGAACCTTACAGAACTTACGAAATTTAAAGTTACTTTTAGAGTCTCAGAATCTTCTATTTTCAGGTCTGCTTCAGATCCAGTTGGTTTTCATTATTAACTATAGTTCTGATGGCCAGTCTTTTTCTGATTTTCTAAACTCTCTGATTACTATCAATTACACTTTTTAAGGGCATTGAGCCTATAATTCGTGATCTTAGAGAAGCTAAATAAGAAGGAGAACCCAAAGAAAAACATATAGGCATCCTCCTGAATATTAACCTTCATCAGGAGATGAAAGAAGACAGAGACAGAGACCCACATTGGAGCACCGGACTGAAATCTCAAGGTCCAAATCAGGAGCAGAAGGAGAGAGAGCACGAGCAAGGAACTCAGGACCGCGAGGGGTGCACCCACACACTGAGACAATGGGGATGTTCTATCGGGAACTCACCAAGGCCAGCTGGCCTGGATCTGAAAAAGCCTGGGATAAAACCGGTCTCGCTGAACATAGCTGACAATGAGGACTACTGAGAACTCAAGAACAATGGCAATGGGTTTTTGATCCTACTGTACCTATTGGTTTCGTGGGAGCCTAGGCAGTTTCGTGGATGCTCACCTTACTAGACCTGGATGGAGGTGGGTGGTCCTTGGACTTCCCACAGGGCAGGGAACCCTGATTGCTCTTTGGGCTGACGAGGGAGGGGGACTTGATTGGGGGAGGAGGAGGGAAATGGGAGGCAGCGGTGGGGAAGATATAGAAATCTTTAATAAATAAATAAATAACACTTTTTACTATTTTATACCATTTCTCTTTTATATATTCGCAATAAGGGATAAGGACCCCCACCTCTATTCAAGCTCTTTGTTTCCAGAAGAAATTGGAGATGGACATTTATCCAACAACATATTTTCTTACCCTTTCCAGCAGCAGAGGTCCACAATCAGAAACCCATTGTCTTCGTAAGTATTGATATGATGAAAAAGATTGAAAGGAGAGGTCCTGTATTTATTATTGAGATATTTTCTTCTTTTTTTGTCAGCAACATGAAGCCAAACCTGGAAAGGTAGGAAAATGTTTTGATAAATTTATAAAGGAAAAAAATATAAAGCACTTTTCTCAGTATCACAACTTAACAAACAAATAAATGAATCAGACATACCCCCATGCTTTCATTGGACTCAAAACAATCCATGTAGTTGGCTCCCCAAAGACTCCATGAAGAGAGGAACTTGAAAAGATTAATTTTGACTGGAGTCTCCACAAAAACGATATAGTTGGGAGTCAGACCAAAACTGTTCAGAAAGACAAATGTGTTTGTGAATGGGCAGGCTAGTTCTTGGTTACTAAGAAATAGGTCTACACATGGTATATTTAGTTATTCAGGTCTATAATGTTTACACGAAATCAATTAGTTTTAAACTATTTTTTTTCTACAAGGAACTGTCTTGATCAGGTAGACAAATGAGATCTTTACATGTGAGCTTTTCTTCAAATTACCTGTGTACGTAAGATGGTTTGAACCGATCACTGCAGGGGAACTGCACAATGATCTCTGACTTGTTTATTGGATCTTCCTTGTCTGAAATAAAGTGGTTTTAAAGGCTTTTGATCATCATAATTATCATAAAAATCCTCCTCCTCATCTTCTTTTCCTTTATATAAAGCATTTTAAACAGTCTATCCAAGCAAAAGATGCATTTCCAGGTGTATTTTCAAATTTTTTTTCAGAACGTGTTTTCATCTCCTCAGTCGCTGAGGTATCTTAGTGGAATTTCATGTTATTAAGGGGTTCTTGGGTGAGTGGTGGTTACCTAAGGGTTCTACTAAGCACCTTATAGGGTAAGAACAAAAATTTGTACGTCTTAGAAAGAAGCCTCACTCAGGAAAGTGAAATGACAGTTGCATAGAAGAAAGCCATTAACATGCCATCAGCTAAAGAATTCAGACAGAAGACAAGAAAGTGGCAGCGGAGGGTTCTGTACAGCTAGTAAAAGGTACAGACCTTAGGGAATCTGATGGAATGAAGGTGAGTTATTGATGGACATTAAAGAACAAACACCCCAAACTGGTATTTAACAAACTGCTCCTGTTGAGGACATAGGAGAAACTCCAGAGGCCAACTCCACTCTGAGTTTTTATAGGCTCTTAGCGGTTCCCTTCTCCAGGCCTCCCTCTTTTTTTCTGGCCCTGATATCCTCCCTTTAATAGGCTCTTTTCCTTCAGCCTTTCATTTACAGTCAGAAACAGTGTCAGTCTCTTTCAGGGAGGGGAAGCTACCCCCACCCTGGAAGCACCAAACTGTTCCTCTTTAACAGGCTCATCTCATTTCTCAGTTCTGTCCCTGTTCTGCTGAGTTCCCATCATTGTGAAGTAGCCCTAATCTAGGAAAATCCAAACAGCAGCAAATTTGAAAAAACACACAGGGAAGAGTACTATAGAGTCACATCTTAGAAAAAGTGGAAGTCAGGTTTAAGCCCAGGGAAGTAAAGCAGTGCTTTAGTGTAGACAAAACTCCCTCATAGTATTGTAAAGCTTCTTAAAAGTACAGCATGGAGGAGTGATATCAACAGTTCTGTCCACTAAGAAGTTCTGTTCAATAAATACTATGCATGCTAAAGTTCATGCATGAGAAAACAATATAAATGACTTCTTAAATCATGGCAAGGTCCTCATTCCAAAATTCTCAGTCTACCCAAATAAGAACTCAATATTTTGCTTGGCATATGAATAAGTTCTCAATAAATGTTTGCTAAATATAAATCTAAATAATATTTAAATATACATGCACTAGGTCTTGAAACATTGTAGAATAGAACTTAGCCCCTTGATTTTTGGATTTTGAAGTCATCATGGTTTATTGTCTTGCCTCTGGACATTAGTCATCTGGTAGGATAGGAATGAGAGAAGTCTTATCAAGCCTGAGAATAATTCTGATACTATAATCTATATCCTCTATTTCCAGCACTTTTGATAACAGACTCACTTGCTTGCAGTGGAGGGATCTTAATAATGTTGTAGGCAACTGAAAAATTTTTCCCAAAGCAATTGCCAATATTGTAAACAGTTCCATCACTTTCAATATGTGGATGAGCAGTGGCGCCATTGACTGAGACATAGTTGCAAAGATCAACCTGTGGAATAAAACATGGGTGATGGGGGGCCCTGTCAGCTTCAGTTGTAAATTATATGAAAAAGGGCACTGGGTATATTATTGAGGTTGAGGTCAATAAACTAATGCCATAATATTCAAGCTCCTTCCTTTTATCTCTTTAAAAATAACATCACATTAATGTTATTTATAGTCCTGAATTCCATGATTGATCTCCTAGATAGCCCTATCTCCTTTGTACTCCCATTTCTAAGTAAACACCTTAAAGTATAAATGCTTATATAGTTTCTATGAGCAAAGACTTTCAGTAACTTTCCATCAGGAAAACAGTTTCTTTCAAATTTCTAGCCAATTATTTAAGCTTTCAGATTTATGCAACTGTGTACCATTGCTCCCTTTGAAACTACTTACACTTCTAGATGACTAGTTTCAGTTTAAAGATTGACCTCTACTTTAAAATATCTGAACCATTTTTGAATCGCATAGTGATCAAGGACATTTCTGGTATTTAGTGGACAAGATCAGGACTATCAAGCCTCTGTAGCATGTGGGACAACCCTTCAGTTAAGAGTCATCTTCTGCCCAAAGCTTCCACAGAGAACTGCTGCACATCCAGTCTAAAAAGATTATTTTCAGTTTATGAAAAAAGGTCCCTTATTTCTCCATCTCTGTGTCTTTGATAATACAACCCTCACTCTAAATGCTCTCTGACCAAATTCACTGAAGCTACCTGTATTCTCTACCCCAAACAAGTTCCTTGAGACATACTTTTGTATTTTATTTCTTTAGGTTTATATTTTCTTAAAAGATTCACTACATTCTGAATCCTGCTATTGGGTTCTTCTTTGATTTCCTCATCTAGAGGTTAAGCTTACTAAAGACAAGAACAAAACCTTGAAAAATGTGTTAATACATACTGGTTGAGACTGTGTGTCTATTTTAAGAAATACTAAAGAATATTGTATAAGTCATCAGTAAAATATGTCATTTTCTAATATTTTGATTAATGCTATTCCATTTAAAATACAGCTCTACTTATAAAAAGAGGTACAAATTGGTGCAACATAGTTGTTTAGAACTACCAACGGGAGGTTTTCAACATTAATAGCTAATTTTTGAATACTGCTGTTTATATCTTATGGGTCAAAGACAGTGCTGTGCTACTCATTGATATATCCCTGTATCTTACAAAAGTTTTGATACATGGAAAGGTCTCAGAGAGTATTTGTGTCAAAAATGAACGAATGTTAGTTGTTTTAAATGTATGTATTTAAAATATCATATGTTAAGAAAGAAATTTTAGCCAGGCGTGATGGTGCACACCTTTAATCCCAGCACTCGGGAGGCAGAGACAGGCAGATCTTCATGATTTCAAGGCCAACCTGGTCTACCAAGTGAGTTCCAAGACAGGCTCCAAAACCAGAAATAAACCCTCTCTCAAAACAAACAAAAACAAAAAAGAAAGAAATATCACCATTCATATGTTACATATCTAGCAGTTAATGACCAGGAAGAAGTTGAAATTTAGTCTGTCTCATGTTCTTTCTTTTGAATTTATCCTAATGTTTTAAATCTAAGTTCTCAACTTTATGTAGTTGAGCAATATTCTCTGAGCACAATGTCCTACCTGTTTAATTGTCTCCAAAGTCTCTGGGTTAACTTTTGTGATAAAGTTGGTCTCTGTACAGGCATAGTAATCTTCTCCCACTGGGTATATATTTACAAGGGCATTGTCAGTAATCTCCACTCCTCGAAAGTAAGAAAAAAACCTGCAGAAGCAAATGATTTTCTAGTTTATTAAATTTTAGGTTTCATGAACAAAAAAGGTTGATATAAAGTGCAGCTTGGTTTTATTAACCTGGAAAATATATTCTTGCAGGGGTCTGGGAAAGCACAGGTGCCAAATTCTGTTATGACAATCCTCTTCTCGGTCATTGCCCGGACATAGGCATCAGTGCGGATGAATCTAGAGGACATGGAAAAATGTAGAAAGGATACATTAATGCAGGACAGGTGGAGCTGAGAGTCACTCAATATGTTTTCATCAAATTGGAATCAGGAACTAAAAAAGAATGGAGAGAATCATCAACTCCTTTTATTGGAATGACCATAAAAGGAAAGAGCTTAAATTGAGTCTTCTAAAACTATCTGTGGTTGATAGGGAAACTGTGGTGCCAAAGTTAAATGGTTGACATATGTGATTGAAACAGTGGTCAAAGTTAGACAAAGTGAATGTCTTCTATCATACACAGTGTGATCAGTAGTTTTCATCAATGTGACATAAACTAGAGTCTTTGGGGGGAAAGGGAACTTTAGTTCAGAAGATGCCTCCATATTCCTCCAATCCTCCAGATTTCCTATATAAATCCATGGGGCGTTCAGTTTTAAATTAATGATCGACATGAGAGATTCCAGTTCACACTGGGTGGCACCATAACTGAGCAGGTGGTATAAGAAAGCAGGCTGAAGGCTGGAATGATGGTTCAGCCATTAAAATCATTGGCTACTCTTCCAGAGGACTTGGATTCAATTCCCAAAACCTGTGTGATGGCTCATAACTGTCTGTAATTTCATTCTCAGAGGATCTGGCACCCACTTCTGGCTTCTGCAGACAATGAATGAATGTAGCACAAACAGTCAAACATACACATGAACTAAAATTTCCAAAGACATATTTAGAAAGAAAGGAGAAAGAGAGAGAGAGAGAGAGAGAGAGAGAGAGAGAGAGAGAGAGAGAGAGAGAGAGAGGGAGGAACATGCAAACCAGTAGGCAGTATTTCTCCATGGTCCCTCCATTTCCTTAATCCTTCCTGACTTGGCTTTCTGTATTGATAAACTGTAAAGTGTAAGATGAAATTAATCCTTTCGGATTTATTTCTTCTATTACTTTTGGCCATGATTTTTATTACAGAAATAGAAAACAAACTATAACACATGGGTTCTTCACACACACAACTCATCACATTATAGGATACAACATGCTGGGTTATATTCTTTTCATTATCCATTTGACCTTGTGTTTCTTAATTTCAGAATTCATTGTATACTTTAAAACTTAGTTATTATTGAATTTTAATCTCCCACAGATAAATAGCAGATAATAGATCTGCTGAGCCATTTCCCAGACTACCTGGCAAATGCTGTCTAAGGTTTTTCATATGGAGGGAAAAGTAAATTCTGATTTTGTGTGTTTATGAAGAGGATTGTATATGAAAGTGTACATTAGAGGATATATGAAAACTTTGTCTAAATTCCAAATTTGCTTTCCTAGAAAAATTTATGCTTGGCAGATGCTATTTCTCTTTTGTCACATTTCAAATCCTATTTCCAGTTTCCCCTTACTCTTCCTTTGACGTCTCTTCAAGACACTTGAAATTCTTAGTGATCATACCACTAAAAGCTTGAACATTCAAATAGGAATCAGGGTATTGACTGTGTTGATGTGGGGGATTCTTAGAATGCTGACTTTAGCAATAACTATTTATTTATTGTTGATCTTTTTATTAAAAATTTTATTACTAATATGTGCATTGAATTTGGCTTGCATGCATATATGTGTTCTACATGTGTGCTTGTTGACCACAGAGGCCAGACAGGTCATTAGTATTTCTTGGTTTTGAGTATCAGACAGTTGTGAACTGCAGCAGCCATGGTGTGAGAATTGAATCCTGGATCCTTTGGCAGAGCAGCTACTGAGTCTTTGCTTTAGCCCTTTAGTAAATAACTCTTGTTAAAATAAAAAGAGGTTTATGTTGAGAAACCATGTCTCGAAAAGCCAAAGGGGAAAAAAAACTTTATGTCTCTCTTTCTCTGTGTCTCTCCTCTCCCCCTGTATGTTTCTTCTCTGTACCGGCCCATCTATCTCTGGTGTTTCTGTGACATATTTGACACTTCCCTCCTTTGTATCACCCTTTCTTTTTCCCAGTTCCTAAAAAAAATTTAAACACTTGTTTGTGTGTGTGGTGTACATGTCCACAATGTGCCAATGAATGCATAGAGTTCCGAGGACAACTTGCTGGAGTCAGTTTTCTACTGCCATGGAAGAATTGAACTCAGGTGATCAAGCTTAGTGGCATACAAAGTTTACCTTAGAGTTATCTCACCAGCCACCTTCTCAGATCTTTCTGATGATAAAAATGAAAGGAAACAAGATTAATAGTAGTCTAATTAATAGCAGCTTTTCTTAATACTGCATTCTTAGTACTCATGTAGTCATGAGTGTTGAGTAGATTCATTTCTTGCATTTTACAGATGACAAATGAAAGAATTAGAGGCAATTTCCTTCCATAAGTCATCAGTGAAGACAAGCAGTGCCTGGTGGATCCAGGATTTGAAAACAGCCATGTTTGGCTCTGAGCTCTTCACCCTAGTTATCCCATTTTAGCATTCTTAGGTGACCTTGCTGTTATACAAACCTTTATAGAGCATGAAGAAATGAGAAATAAATGAGTTTGGAAGTCTGCTTGGTGTTCAGGAAGATGAATGTTCACACAAGGAGAAAACTGAAATAGGATCTACTATGGTGAGGACAGTCCTATAACAGTGCTGATTTACCTTCTATGGTATGTGACGTGGCCCTCCTTAAAGTCAAACTTGTGTAAAAGGGCTTGTCCATCAAACAGGTGATAGAAGGGCTCAGATCCAACCTCAAAGAGCCCTGGCCCACATCGAAGGAGACTGCCAGAGAGCCAGAGGGGAATTCTTCCTGCAGCGAAATGAGAGAGCATGTGGTAACACTCACTAGATTCCCTAGATGCCTGTCCATTTGTCAGCTTACCTTTGGATAGAACATCAGGTTTTCTTATGCAATTTGGTGGATTGAAAAGTAGAGGAAACATACATACAGACAGAATATTGTATACATAATAAATAAATAAATATTACATTGAAAAAAAAAGAAAAGTAGAGGGATTTCAGGAGCATGGATCAAAATTTAATTAGGTATGTTGATATAGAAAAACTTTTTTTTTTTAAATTTTGAGTCAAGGTTTCACTGAGACACCTTTGATGGTCTATACACAGTTTATAGACCAAATTGCCCTCAAACTCAGATTCATCTGCCTCTGTGTCCTGAAGACTGAGATTAAAGTTGTACACCACTACGCCCACATAGAAAAACCTTTTAAATGAAGCCACAGGAATGCTGAGTTTTTAAAATCTAAAACTCTTAGTTCTCTTGGGTGTAAATCAACATGTTTGTTGAAATCCATTCTCTGTGGCAGAGAAGGTACAAAGCTAGGTGTTAGGGCAGTATACTCTCTAAAAGCCTTTGTTTATTTGAAAATTGAGGGGCACACAGGATTTCCCTGGGGACTTTTATCTTCCGTGGCAAGGCTTGGTCTGTCCTCCTACCTCCAGAAAAACACATGTTTGTTTAATTCTTACCCCATCTTTATTTTTCAAACAAATGTATTACAGCCTACAAATCAAGATTAATAGCCTACCAGACATTAGATACAAATTAGAGGCTGGATGGTGGTGGTGATGCATGCCTTTAAACCTAGTACTTGGAGGCAGAGGTAGGCAGATCTCTGTTATTTCGAGGCCAACCTGGTTCCCAAGAGCTAGTTCCAGGATAGCTAGGACTGTTACACAGAGAAATCCTGTTTTAAAAAACAAACAAACAAAAATTTAGAAAACAATGTTTGCTTTGACTGAAAGCATATTCTTGGTGTTTGATACTAGGGCTAGATTGTTAGCACTACCGTCTAGCTGAGAAGTGTTGACTTTTATAGAACAGGAAAAAAAGAAAGATTTGCCTAAGCACTGACATTTTGTATAGCATCCTATTACACCCAACAAGGCCTGGATGAGTCACATGGAGTCTTCAGACAGAGTCGATAATGGTAACAGTGATTGCTGTCTGTTGTCTACTTGGTGTCTAATACTGGGTTAGTCAATCTACTTAAATTGCCTCTTAGTCTTCACAATATCCACACAAAATAAATGTTGATCTTTATAAAGTGAAGGAATTTTTTGGTGTGAGCCTAGCCTTTAATGGCTGAGCCGTATAACATAGATGTCCCTCAACTGAGGCATGGATAAAGAAAATGTGGTATCTACACAATGGAATATTTGTTACTCAGTGGGATGGGGGAATAATGGCATCATGAAGTTTGCAGGCAAATGAATGGAACTAGAAAAAAAAAAAAACATCTTCAGTGAGGTAACCCGGACCCAGAAAGATAAACAGGAGCCTTCATCCAGTAACTGATAGAACCAGATGCAGAGATCCACAGCCAAGCACTGGGCTGAGTTTCAGAAGTCCAGCTGAATAGAGGAAGGGATTATATGAGCAAGGGTGGGGTGTCAAGATCATGATGGGGAAACACACAAAGACAGATGTCTTGAGCTTGTGGGAGCTCACAGACCCTGGACCGACAGCTAGGGACTCTGCATGGGACTGACTTAGACCCTCTGCATATGGGTGACAGTTGTGTAGCTTGGTCTTTTGTGGGGCCCCTAGCCTTGGGACCAGGACCTGTCCCTGATGGATCTGGCTCTTTGGAACCATTCCCTATGGTAGAATGCCTTACCCAGCCTTGATGCAATGGGAAAGGGTTTGGTCCTGCCTCAGCTTGATATGCCATGCTTTGGGAGGCCTTACCCCTTCTGAATGGAGACAAGGAGGAGTGGATGAGGGGGTGTAGAAGGGAGGTGGGGAGAAGGAATGGGAGGAGAGAAGGTAGGGAAAACTGGTTGGTATGTAAAATAAGTAAATAAAATAATAATGAAAAATAAAGTGAAGGAACTGAGGTCCATCCAAAAATATTTAAGCTGCTGATAGGAACCACAGATGGCGAAATAGTAGTATTATAAGAATACTATCATCTACAAGTGCTTCTGATGTAACAGGCATAACACCACCAACTTTCAATGCAAAACTCTCAGACTCTTGTCACTAGGCTCTCATTTAAGACGCTTCTGGACAGACACTCATAAGACATTTTCTGTATGGAGGACATTGAACAGGCACTGTAATCTTGAAGAGGACATAGGTATAGTCTTTATTGTCAAGGCATTTCTGTTCAATAACATATATCCACACTGAGAAAGCTAAGTGGAGGTAAAGGAGAGGATATAAATTCTTAATATTAATACCCGAGGTTCCAAAAAACAGCATCAGAAGCAATTCTCAAAGTCCTGGATGTCTTAAATCTGTTTGTTTTCATCTTACTCTTTATTTTTCTTTTAGGTTCAGATGCTTTCAATTTTTTTAAATCATTTGCTCTGTTTATATACATATGGGCTGTGCCAAAACACATGGGAGGTCAAAAGACAACTTGTAGTTGGTTTCCTAGATGTGGGTTTTGGGAGCCAAACTCAGGCTTGTCAAGTTTGGTGGCAAGAACTGTCTTACCGGCCTCATGGATTTTTTTCATGAATTAATAAGTCTTGGGCTTATAAAAACTCACTAGTTTATTTGATGTATTTTTATTTAGTAAAATATTTTAGAAGAAGTCAAAACAAATGAGTTCCGTAATCCCTTCCCTATACTGTGGTAATATAACAAGTACTGGGAAACCCGAGTGAACATAAAACCTGAGAGAAATGATCCTGACAAAAATGAAAGCTTTCAGCAGAGTCAAACTGTAGTGACCTAAATTCAGTACTCAGAGGCTACAGCAAGAGGGTGTCATGTTTTTTTTTTTACATGAACCTAGGCAATACAGTAAAACCCTAATTTAGAATAAACAACAAACAAGGCAATAACAATGAGACTCACCTGTAACATGAGCTGTTAGTGGTGAGGACAGTTCCTCCACAGTTTCAAATAACTTTTTGTAACCAGCAGCAGGATGTTCAATTCTAAAGTGTGGGGGTAATGATAAAGAAGCCTAGGTTATTCTCAAAAAGTTCTAGGAGGTAAAAGATATTGTACTTGGAGAAAGATGCTTTAAGGACTCCTTCCAGTTTGGCTGCAGCCCAGTCTACTTAGGGTTTTATAGGATGCTGCTTAGGACTTTCCTTTCATGTCAAAGAGAATATCCTCACTTTTCCTAACTGTGGCCATATGGTCCTAAACCTACTTTCTGCAGTTTTTCTTGCCCCTGAAGGCATATCAAATAGTCCTGCTGTGTTCACTTCTCTTCCTGAATTGTGATACTACAAAGTTCTCAAGAACTACCCTGTCCTAGAGACACACAAGTTGAGGCAACTCTGACCTTCTCATGAACTCATTCATTCACACAGAATGAGATCAGCACTCAGGGTCAGATGCACCACCCTTTATTATTCACCATATTGTGCTATTAGCTTTTCCTATCATCTCATGTCTCTACCAATCCTCAAGAGCTATAGCTCTTTCAAAAATTAGATCAAGAGATTCAGGTTCTGTAATGTTTTGTGTGTGCCTATTTCTTTTGTCTTATCTTTGCTTCTGTTTTATAACTTCTTAAATTTCAGCCCTGTCTAGACCTCTTAATTTTAATTACTGTTTATCAATTACTTATTATTAGACACTTTATAAAAAGAATTTTATATTATACTTGAACATTTAAGTCTCTAAAAACTACAGTAGGGTAAGTAGTCTTAATATATTACTTCTGAAGTTGAAAACCTTTAAGAATTAATTAGTTTAGGCTTAAAAGCATATGTAATTTGCCAAAGACATACAGCTAGGAAATGACAAGACAAGACATAAAACTCATCTCAGTGTTCACAACTGCCTTCCAAGCGCATTGCAATTCATACAGATCTCTCAAAACCATTTAAACTTTGCATATTCAGTCAGTGGAGGGAGAAGTAACTCCAGCCAGGCCCAAGGGACTTAGGAAAGCTGTTACCTAATATTATCTCTCTTGAACATCCTGAAATACTCCATTTACTACCACTAATTCATGACAGGTCTCTTAGAGATACTTACTGGATAGACATTTTCTCCCAGTGAAGATTAGAGAGTACTGGTAGCAGCTGTAAGACAAGGAACCGAGTCCTTAGCCAGGGCTTTTTTGTATGCCATCTAATCCCCCCGGAAGTGCCTGTAGCTCTGGGAATCCTCTCCACCCCTCAGCTGATGGAGGGTAACAGAAGTGGCTTTCAGCACTTTGGATGCTTACACATTATTTGGACTTGGCGTTTCCATAGCAGTGTTTTGGCTGTTTTCCACAGACCTGGATTCTTCCCAAGGAGAACGAGAAGTAGGTTGAACAGAAAGGAACTGTGTGAGCATGCCACTACAGTCCATTAGCTGACTTCAGTCCCACTCTTCCTTTGGTGCCTCCTCTGCCCAATACCTCTTTGCTATCATTCTCCCCCTCATTAATTTACTCAATTATTTAAAAATATCTATTTTACATGGTCTAGAATTGGTCATATATAGTAAGTCACTATCCTCATGTAGTAATTGTTATGGTGGCCAGGCACTGTTTAATATTTAGATAGTGCTAACTTTGGAGGTGTACGAGGTGCTGTCATTGCATGGCTTACCCATGCTATCCTTCTTCGGCACAATTCAGTACCCAGGTCCTTTCAACAAGGCAGGGAACTTTAGCTGTCATTGGTTGTTGAGGAAAAAAACACTTCATGCTCTTGCTTATCACCACTGCTTCCCTATTGTTCGTCACTGTCCTGACCATTGCTCTTTTTTTTCCCTGCAATCAGAGACTAAGCAATGCTATTTTATTCACATGTACACACTCATTTTAAGCTACTGTTATTATTAAGGACAGACATACACTGTCCATTGAAGTATTAGAAAAACAGACAAGATACAGAGAATAATGAGAACATTTTTTTCTAGGAAGACTAATAAACAAATTTAAATTTAATAAATAGTTATGACTACTTACCCTTCTGCAGCAAAGCTGTAGATTAATCAATCTGAGTACTCAGAAAGATACTGGGAAATTTCCCAGCTTGATTGCAGCAGAGGCAGTGGCCCAAAAAGAAGCAGAATGAAAGGGTCGTGGTAGCACCCAGTGCCTGGTCTCATTGATGGTTCTGCTCATGCATTAGTCATTAGGCCACTTAAGACACCGTGGAGAGGAACTTGGGTTGTAACTGGACAGTTAAGTTTCCAAGTTCCATCTTTTAATTATTCTAGAGATTATGCCAGATACCTAATAATTCAGCTATGTACATACTGCTTTACTTTGCTAAAATTGGTTTCACTGTTTGGAACTGAAGGTCCAATTTCTATAAAATAATGGTAGTCAGGAGGAATGCCTCTGTTTGTTTTAGGAAGTCCTGGAAGAAAAAGAGCAATCTGAGCTAGGAAGATTATATAAAAGCCAGTCAAAGTGCAAGCAATAGAGAGTTCAGGCCAAGCTCAGAGAATTTACATAGTTTATATGTGAATATAATACAATGAACTAAAAAGAGGTGAAACTTTTTTTGTCAACTTGATATGTGCTATAATTATCTGAGAAGAGGGAATCACAATTGAGAAAGTGTATCAATAAGAATGGCTTGTAGTTAAGTCTGTGTGGCCTTTTCTGTGATTGGCATTGATGGGCCAGCCCATTATAGGTGGTACCACCCATGGAAAGGTAGGGGGTCCTGGGTGCTTTAAGAAGAAGGATGAACAAAACATGGAAGCTACTAGTAAGCAGCACTCCTTCATGTCTTCTGCTATAGTTTCTACCTACAGATTCCTGCCTTGATTTTTCGCCCCGATTTACTTTAGCAAATTAATATGACCTGAAAGCAGTAAGAGCAAATAACCTTTTTCTTTCCAAGTGTTTTTCGTTATGGTGTTTAATCCCAACTATAGAAACCTTAATAAGACATTGGTCTAGAGATAATGGTAGGTCCAATTTTGTAGAACATTTTCTCAAGTAAGGAAATCAATAGCTTGTCATGAGAAGAGGCTTTACTGAAGAATGACATGATCTACTTAGCATTTTTAAAGACCTATATTATAGTCAATATATTGGAATGGTAATTTGGGATAGATAAATCAAAGGAAAAAGAGATCAAGCAAAAGAAGATGGCTTTTATAGAAGAATACACTGAGGATGAATATACATGGTCAAATTAAAGAGCTATTTTAGAAGAGGTCTGATCAAACTGTGCAATTAGTCAATGTTCTGGAAAAAATAAGAGACCGAAGAGATGATCAATAGATGCTAGTGTAATTAACTGGGAGAATCCACAGAAGGGGGGGGGAGGGAAGACAGAGAGAGAGAGAGAGAGAGAGAGAGAGAGAGAGAGAGAGAGAGAGAGAGAGAGAGAGGCTTACAATAAGGAGCATAATAGTGGTACAACAGAAAGTAAGGTCTCAAGAATTTGGACGGTCATGCTTCAGGACTATTTCTTTTATTTCTATCGGACATAATTTTCTTCCAAGTCTTTCCTTAGATGTAGATATTTGGTTCATATCATAATATTATATACTTCCCAATTTCCCAGGAAATAAAAAAATTAGTATTTCTGGTGTCCCACCATGCCACAGTGTCTTTCTTTGGTATTTCTGGGTTGGTGTGTCTTAGGACTGGAGTGTGTGTATATGGTGTTTTGAACCTTTGGTATTACTTATATTTTTACCTGGATAGATGCTAGAAATTAATTTCTCGAGGAATGTTTTCAGAAGTAAAAATCATGGCAAGCCATTTATGGAAGGTTTCTAGGTTAAGAAATCATGAATGTTAAGTTAGCATGCTTGGATAAAATCAAAATGAAAACTTGTTTCTAAACAGGACTGGTGCTGCAGGCCTATAATCTCAGTCACCTGAGAGATGGAGGCAGGAGGATTCTAAACTTATGTGAATCGATGTGATGAGACACCCCAACTCAAAATAAAAAGTAGAAGGGACTGGGGATGTAGATTAGTAGTAGATTGCTTGTTTAGTTGTGTGAGACCCTAACTTTAATCCTCAATATCTCAAACAAATAACAAGTGAAAACTAATATACACACATGCAAACAGCAACAACAACGAGCCAACCAACCAAACAAACAAAAACAAACATCAATTACTTCTAATTTATGAGGATATTTCATTGATTCCTGAGTCAATTAGTTGTAATTACAAAAATATGCAAAACATTCATCCAACACTGGAGATTGAACCAGGGCACTTGTGAATTCTAGACAAGCACTTACTATTAAGCTGTATTCCCATCCCCAGCTCTGCAAATTCACTTCTTATGTAGTTATTTTAGCCAAAAGTGCTAATATAAATATCAAGCAATACCTACTAATGTCCATTTTCATGAGGTTTGATTTTATATCTAATATTTTCTTGATGATACAGGTATACCTATTCTGTCATTGGTGTAAAGTTAAAGATCAGTCGTATTCAGTATTCCATAGTGTCATTTTGGCTTCTTTGCCCATAACACTCAGAGGTAGACTTCTGTGGAGGCCTAAGTTGATCTTTCTCCAATGTATTATTATTTTTTCTACTCTTCCTTTTCTCTTGCTAGTTCTCTTAACTTTTTATCACTTTGTAAAACAAGATACTCATGTTCAACTATGTGAACTATTTCATTTTGATATATTTTGGTACATGTACCAAAATAATATTTCCTGAATTAAAGTAAAAAAGCATTTCCATGAAAGGGGATTTTTTTCTTTACTTCCTTGAAGAAGTCATTACTACAAGTGGAATTGAAATTGCTTCTTTGTCTTGGTTCCTGACCCACTTCACTAGGCTTGTGAAACACAGTAGGGAGTGAAGACTATATTCTGAAAGCAGGGATGATGATAGAGGCTGTTAAGTAGAATGACTGAGGCAGTCTTTGATTTTGGAATAAGCCTCTCACAGATATCTGTATCTGAAGAGAAATAAAAGCAACAGACAACAATGGAACAATTCACATAGGAAATAAGCTTCCGGGACTGAGATGCAACTGCAGAATTTGCACTGTAGATCGCTCTATGAGTTTTAGAAAAATGAAGTGAAAGGCATATCACTTTCTATTGTTAATACTGTAGCATAAAGTAATATCAAAGATCAATGCCATCTGACCATAAAATGAGCAGTTGGCTATGTGGATCTGCTGACATAACTGGACTTGCTATTATAACCAGAAGTGTTCATCTATTGGCTGACCTGGGTCTTAGTGAAATAGGTGGTGTGATTATGTTTTACTAAATATGTCTCCCCAGCAAAAGGCCAGCCTAGGCAACATTTTTGCCTAGTACAGATAAAATGAATGGAAACATAAAAATATCTTAAAGATCTAGGGTCAGAGCAGATTCAGTCATATAGGTAGAGTTATGTTTATAAGATTAACATAAGTACTTAAAACTTGTTTGTTGAATGTTTTATAGAGGTCTCTGAAATATTGCTTTTACAAACTAAGTAGGCAAGAGAAAATTTTGTTTATAAATGAGTGCTTAAGGGTTTAGCTTTTTTCTCTACTAAAAAATTTAAAATATCTTACCTAAAGTCTTAATTATACTTGGATTTTAATTAATCAACTCTTGAATCACATTCTTGAAAATCACAAAAAAAGGATTCTGAGTCAGCCTTGTTGGATTAATGGTGGCTCAGCCATGAAAGGCCTGTTTCACTCTTGAAAGTTTTCAGCCCTGCCAGCTGGGTGACAGAATTGGTTCAAATATGAAAGCACTTTAAATAGTAATTAAAATTACTTAACTTCCTTCTGCAAGCATCAAACAAAGAGTTATTGTGATAGCATTAAAAATCTTGGTGGTGCTGTTACAGTTTATGGAATTATTGTATTGTTTAAGTGGTCTTTCTTACAGGTAGAAAACTGGATTTCCAGACAGAAGACAGAAGTTAACAGAGTTGTCCATACTTATGTCTATTACTCTATCAGAGTATGTTCATTATTTGTTTTGTTGTTTGTTTCTTCACTTAGAAGTTTTCCTGATGGCAGTGGTTGATGTGGGATGTCCTTCTGTATGCTGTGATTACCACTGATTAATAAAGAAAACTGCTTTGGACCTATAGCATGGCAGAACTTAGCTAGGCATGGAAAGCTAGGTTGAATGCGGGGAGAAAGAAGGGCACAGTCACAGAGAAGCCATTGAGCTGCCAGATGTGCTGAAACTTTGCTGGTAGGCCACGACCTCATGGTGATGCACAGATTAATAGAGATGGGTTAAAATAAGGTGTAAGAGTTAGTCAATAAAAAGTTAGAGCTAATGGGCCAAGCAGTGATTTAAATAATATAGTTTCTATGTGACTATTTCGGTGCTGAGCAGCCAGGAACCAACAAGTGGTCTCCGTACAACAAGTAGTCCTGTTATATGTGACTTTAACAGAAGTCTCCTTATTTAACAATAATTATTAGATATTTTAGGACACTATAGATGACCTTGCTTTTTATTTTGAACTTATGATTACTCAATACTAATATAATGAAATAAAGTTGACTTTTATGTGTTCATCTTGTGCTCTATAATCTTTTGAAACTCTTTTATTAGTTTTTGTTTCTTTTTGTATATTCCATTTGAATATACACAGAAAATCTTGTCTATAAACAAAAACAGTTTTACTTCTTTTCTGTTATAGATGTCTTTTATTTCTTTTGTTTTCTTATCTTATTGCACTGACCTTAAGATAAATGCTTTGAGTCTTCCATCACTACATCTAATGTCAGCTTTTTTCTTTTACATATATGCTCTATAGGGTTAAGACATTTTTTCACCCTATTGAGGATTTTTAATTAGGAGTATATGCTCTAATTATTTTGAATATATAAAATATAGTTATAGTGAAATTTTAATGTATATATATGCTAAAATTAACATATTAACTTTAGGTCACCATTTATTGATTTTATTGGTTCTTTATATGAATGAGAAGTTTTGGTTAGATGGCTGATATTTAATTTTTCACTGCATTGGTTAATGAGCTTAATCTGTATTCCTTAAATAGTTTTGAGTTCCTATCAGGGACTTTGTGTTATTTGAAACAGTTTGAACTTTAAGGATTTTACTTTAATGATTTGTTAGGTGGAAATAGAATAGTGCTCATTGTAATATTACTTTTCTTAATACTGTATTTCTCTTGAGATCCTTGTGTACTCAACCAAATTGACCATGAAACATGGAACTTACGTTTTATTAAAAAAATCAGGACTAGAGAGACAGTTGATCATTTAAGAGCATTTATTTCTCTTCCAAAGGACCTGAGTTCAATTCATAACATACACATGATGGTTCACAAACATGTGTAACTCTAGTTTTAGGGGATCTTATTTCCTCTTCTGAAGTCTATGAGATCCAGGTACAAATATGGTCCATAAACATTCATGCAAGAAAAACACTCATTCGCTACAAAATGAACAACTATTAATAAATATTAAAAATACTTACTTTTTGTTCTGTTTCCTTTCTGCTTAGTGGGAACAGATACTATCAAAGAGTACACTGTACAAGATTTCTGAATGTTTGCTCTCTGTTGCAGCAATATTGTCTTTCCTACAAATTCTTATGATTTCTTCCTGAAGATTTTAAATTCATCTCCTCAGCTCAGAGAGTCTGTTACTTTCTAAGACTACCTTTCAAATGCTTTCCTGGAACTAATTTGTTGAAACTCAGATAGGAATGATAAGCATATGTGTAATTCTAGCATTCAGGAGGATGAGGCTGGAACTTTATGAGTTTTAGGTTATCATGAGTTATATTACATGTTTGAAGCTAACCAGGATTATATTGTGAGGGTAAGTCTCAATAAACAAATAGGCAAGAGAGCTGATTATCTTACTGAGTAGTTTACTTTGATTAGTGATCATAGCTATTTATGAGCTCATGACTTATATATATGGAAGACTACTGTCTTATTCATTTAAAGTGTTTCATACAAGAGGATAAATATGGCCTCTGGTATTCTATCTTGTCAGGAGTCTGAAGGTTTCCAATTAATAAGAATTTCTTTTAAAATACATTTGGAGATTTGTGTGAGTTCCCAGATTTATACAGGATAGGAATAGGTTTCTTCTATCGTTGTTGGAGGAAGATATCTTGGCCATATTTTTGTTTGTTTGTTTTTGTTTTGTTTTTCAAAGCAACAGTTGCTTTGAAATATGTCTGGGAGCTCATTCTGTTATACCATGTTGGCCTCAAACTCAGAGATACACCTGCCTCTGCCTCCCAAGTGCTAGCATTAAAGACATGTGCCACCATTGCCCTGTCTTGACCATCATTGGAAGTGGGAATGAGATTATGGAGTTTCATAATTGAAATTATTAGGTATGATACAGTGGTAACAGAAACTCTGTAATATAGGAAAACAAAAGAAAACAAGACAAAAATCAACAAAGAATGATCATTAGACTTGTAAACTACAATCACATACACATATTCACACAAACACATGTACACACAGGGGTGGGGAGAAAGAAGGGGGAGGGATTAAAGAGAGACAGAATTGAATAATAAAGTCCCTCCCTTCAACAAATATTTTCTTAGTAAGGGGTTAGAAAACAAAGCCAGCTAACTGAACAAATGCAACATATATTACATTATTTATTGTTTCACTGTTACAATATTTGCTACATTATTCCAGATAATAGATTTGTCTTCTTCAAACAGTGTACCAACT
This sequence comes from Alexandromys fortis, assembly GCF_014885135.2. Taxonomy (NCBI): domain Eukaryota; kingdom Metazoa; phylum Chordata; class Mammalia; order Rodentia; family Cricetidae; genus Alexandromys; species Alexandromys fortis. Next base: position 235,667 of record NW_026067948.1, read on the forward strand.
TTTGTAGGAGAAGGGTTATGGAGTATTACTTAGCCCTTCATATGCATTGTCTAGCACTGTACAAAGCATATAGAAGGATTAGTGAATAAGTTAACAATAAGTAGTTTGTATCTTTTATTCTAAAAATAATTGTAAAGAGAGTTATTTTGCATTGAGTGGCCAACATGTTCTCAATTCCAACAGAGGTTTGTGTATAATAAAATCAACTACTTCAGTAGTTTAAGTATGTTTTGCTGTGAAGTGGACCCCCCAAATGCTCATGTTATACTGACATGAGCACAAAGGCTTAGTCATACTGGTAGCATGATTGGTGGTAGAGGTGATTGGATTCTGAAGACACTGATTTTATAAACAATTTAACTCATTAATGTGTTCAAATTTAATAAACTATTAGGAAGCAAACTTTAGTTTGAGAAAGCAGATCAACAGGGGAGTGCATATGAGTGGTATATTATCTTTGGACTCCTGGTATATCTCTTTCCATAAGATGGAGAGATTTTAGTCTCTATACCCTTCTGCCATGATTGTTCTGCTTTACTGAAGGTCTAAAAGTACCAGAGTCAAGTTATGATAAGCTGACAACTCTGAAACAGGGAAGTAAAATAAATCTTTCTTCCTTAAAGTTGATTTTCCCAACATTTTGTCACAGCTGGGAAAAGCTGTTTCCTCAACTTTTAATATTAACATTGTCATGATAACTTCAAACTTTTTATGATAGGATCTATATCATTTGAAGGTAAGATTTTTATGGTTGATAAAAAGAATAATAAATGTGGGCATTTTATAAAATTTCAGACTTGGACCTGTATAGAAAATTGAAGTAAGGAGGGTGCTAGTTCGTTCCCAGCTGCTTTGCCCCAAAATAATCACCAGAAATTGTATTAATTAAATCACTGCTTAGCCCATTAGCTCTAACTTCCTATTGGCTAACACTTACATATTAACTTAACCCATTTCTACTAATCTATGTATTGCCACAAGGCTGTGGCTTACTGGCTAAAGTTCTGGCCTCTGTCTCTGGCAGGGCTGCATTGCTTCTTTCTGACTCCACCCTTCTTTCTCCCAGCATTTAGTTCCATCTTCCCTGCCTACCTCTGCTCCGCCCTGCCATAGGCTCAAGCCAGCTTTCTTTATTAACCGATCATATTCACAGCATACAGAGGGGAATCCCACATCAGAGAATGCTCAACGACATTTTTTTTCAGATTATGTTGGATATCTTTTGCTTAGGCCAAACAACTCAAGCCATAATTCAATACACAGAATTCTAATCACGATTCCCAAAGAAGTTAGTTTAGAAAACTCTGCAGGAGCAGGTTTTCTCTTAGCTGTAATCAGTACATCAGTGCAGCACTACTTGGAGGGGGGAAGAAAATAATGCATAAGTTATAGGAATTATTGTTATTTTTTAACTAAACAGCTAGTCAAATATTTGTTAGAGTTGCAAATGTAATTATGAAAAAAATAAATATCCTGTTAGATACTCAAATCAGATTTTTTGAATTAGTTGCCTTTAGAATCTGTTTATTGTGCATACAAATTAAAAAAAAACTAATGGGGGAAATATTAGTAGGTTTTAACAACTTACCAAGAAGTCTTATTGATTAGTGCACAACTGCTGAAAATAGGAAAAAATGGCTTTTAGGCTTAAGATACTCCAAGTAACTGCTGTGATGTGTTTTCCTGGCATCTATTCCTGTATGGATAAACTCACATTGAATTGGAATTCTAGTATTTCTTTGTTCTGTAAATCTTACATAATCTTACTTTGCATAATCATAACTGCTCAGGGATTACTTAGTGAGGCATTTCTCCAAAGAACCTTGTCCTTAAAAACACTTGGGAACCCTGATTGCTCTTTGGGCTGATGAGGAGGGGGACTTGATCGGGGGAGGGGGACTTAATGGGGGGGAGGGAAATAGGAGGCAGTGGCGGGGAGGAGGCAGAAATCTTTAATAAATAAATAAATAAAACACTTTGATCTGCTGTGTTTACACTTCTAAATAAATATTTTCTTCTGATGTATTTCCTGTAGAGTCACTACCATTTTATTATTTTGAGAACAAGTTTCTGAGAATCTAATATATTATTATTGCATTTATTATTTAAAGATACTTTAACAGGAAATTCTATTCAAAACTAGACTTAGAACCTTGCAGTTTCACTGATTCTGTAATGTTACTGTTATTTTCAAAAAACATACCTTAGAAATAATCAATAAAATTAGAATTTCAAATGGAGTAACTGTAACAGGAGTGATATTTCTTTGCAGAAACGGTACATGAATGTTGCTAGTTATATAGGAAAAATCATTTATGTACTTACTAAATCATTAGATTCTTGAAGATGTTGGAAGAGAAGCAAAAAACAGCAGGGGTGGGTATTAGAGCTTCCTCCTCCTCTAATATCCAAACTCTTATTAAATGGAAATCAGTAGGTGAATTTAAAGAAACAAATTGATTGAATTAATCAATCATATAGTAACAATATAATAAGCTAGTGCCAGGATAGGCTCCAAAGCCACAGAGAAACCCTGTCTCGAAAAACCAAAAAAAAAAAAAAAAAAAAAAAACCAAAAATATAATAAGTTAATAAAAATCTCAGATATTGGTTCCCCAGCTGAACTACATCAACCTCCAGACCCTAAATTCTAGGACACACTTTGTGCCCCTCCCCTTCCCATCTCAGCCCCAGCATGGCAGCTGGGCTCTTCCCCAAAGTCTGGTGAAACTCCACTGATGTGGTGCAGGCACCTGCAGTCTGTCAAAAAGTGAGAGAACTGACAGAAGTCTGTACCACTATTGTGGCCACCCACTGAGTTCTGTTTCCCCCCAGATGCATTCCGCCTTCCAACCCCACCCACTTCATCTTCTTCTGACCTGCCCTTCTCTGTAACTCAAATGGATTCTATATGCACAAACGAAACTCATATCAGTTGGAAGAACAGACTCCATAGGCACAGGAGCAGCCCACACCAGTCAGAAGGAGAGGAGGATATGCTGGATCTAGGGACCCAAATTCTCACAAACCTCAGGTGAGACAACCATATTAGACCTGAAGACCTGCCAATAATCAAAACCCTTGGCCTTTCAGGAAGATAACAAAGGAAACAAATAATAAGGGAACAAAACATATACCCAATAAAGACAAAATAAGAACCAACACTCATATCGCAAACCCAGATATGTAAGTGCCAGTGTAAGAATGCATTCAACAACAGAAAAGGCAATATGTCACCACAAAGACCTAGTGATCCCACACAAAAAAAAAAACCTGAACAATGTTGCAGCTGAAGTAAAAGAAAATAACCTTAAAAATAACTTTATGAAGATGATAAAGGCCCTTAAAGAAAAAACGAAAAATTTCCCTAAAGACATTGAGGAAAACTACAGCCATACCCCACTGCATCTCTGGTCACTGGATCCTTGGTCCTGGTTGCCCCTGGAGAGGTAAGTGTCAGAGTTCATGGCTTAAGCGTTCAGCTCTATGAACTCTAACTTTCTGAGGCACATCCTATGCCCCACCCGCCTATTCAGCTAGGTCCCAGCTACCAGGAAGTAGCCTCCCCCCAGCCACGGCCATCTCCCAGGGCATTTCTAAACACCAGAGCCTTGGCTCTGGCTATCCCTGGAGAGGAGTCCAAGAACCACATCAATGACTTCCTAACACACAGCCCCACCTGCACTAGGAGAAAGAGTGATCACCTAAGCAACACGACCCACCTGTACCAATTGGAGGAAGCAACGGGTAGGTGCCAATGCACAAATACATTCAACAACCTAAGGAGAATATGGCAACAACTGAAACTAGTGGTCCTACAAAAAAAACAAAACAAAACAAAAGACCTAAACATTCTAACCCACAAGAAGCAGAATAAAATCTTCTTAAATATAATATTAAAAATGATAGGGACCCCTAAAGAGGAAATGAAAAATACCTTTAAAATATGGAGGAGAAGACAAGCAAAAAATTGGGAGAAATCAATAAATCTCTTTTTTTTGTTTGTTTTTGTTTTGTTGTTGTTTGTTTCAAGACAGAGTTTCTCTGTAGCTTTGGAGCCTGTTCTGGAACTAGCTCTCGTAGACCAGGCTAGTCTTGAAATCACAGAGATCTGCTTGCCTCTGCCTCCTGAGCGCTAGGATTAAAGGCATGCACCGCTGCTGCCTGGCCCGATAAATATTTTTTAAAAAGCCAAGAAAAACAAGAAAAAGCAATTAAGCAAGTGAAGCAAACAATTCAAACAGTTCAAGACTTGAAAATTGAAACAGAGTCAATAAAGAAAACATAATGTGAGGGAATTCTGAAAATGGAAATGTGAGTAGATGAACAGTAACTACAGATGCAAGCATTACCAACAGATTACAAGGGATGGAAGAGAATCTCAGGAATTGACGATATAGTAGAGGAAAATGATTCATCAAAGAAAACATTTAAATCCAACAATTTTTTTTAATACAAAACATCCAGCAATCCTGGGACAACATGAAAAGACCAAATCTAAGAATAATAGGGGTAGAAGGAGAAGAACTCTAGTTCAAAGTCACAGAAAATATATTTAATAACATCATGGAAAAAAAAAAACTTTCCCAATCTAAAGAAAAATGTGCCTATAAAGGTGTACCTTACAGAACACCAAAAGACTGAACCAGAAAAAGTCCCTTTGCAATATAATCATCAAAACACTAAACATACACAATAAATAATAATAATAAGAGTCTCAAAGGAAAAAGGTCAAAAAACATATAAAGGAAGACCTATCAGAATTACACTAGACTTCTCAATGGAAACCATGAAGGCCAGAAGGTCCTGGACAGAAGTACTGCAGACAATAAAAGAACACAAATGCAAACCCAGACTATTATACCCAGCAATGCTTTCAATCACCATTGATGTAGAAAACGTGATATTCAATGACAAAACCAGATTTAGACATCGCCTGTCCAGAAAGCCAGCCTTACAGAAAGTACTAGAAGGAAAATTTCAATCTGAAGAAACTAGTTGAACCCACAAAAACATGGGAAAAGGTAATCTTATACCATCAAACCTCAAAGAAAGAAAACACAAACAACCACTGAAAACAACAGAAATTGACAATGTCTGGTCATTAGTATCTCTTAATATCAATGGACTCAATTCATGTATAAAAAGACAAAGGTTAAGAGAAAGGATATGACAACAGGATCCATCCTTCTGCTGCTTACAAGAAATACACCTCAACCTCAAAGACAGACATTTCCTCAGAGTAAAGGGTTGGGAAAAGATTTTACAATCAAATGGACCTAAGAAACAAGTGAGTATAGCTATAATAGTATCTTAAAACAATAGACTTCAAACTAAAATCAATCAGAAGATATGGAAAAGGACACTTCATACTTATCTTAGGAAAAATCTGTCTAGATGAAGTCTCAATCCTGAAAATCTATGTCCCAAATACAAAGCACCCACATATTTAAAATAAATATTACCAAAGCTTAAATCTCTCATCAAACCCCACACACTAATAGTAGGAAATTCCAACACCCCACTCTTCCCAATGGACAGAAACTTAACAAAGAAATAAGAGAACTAACAGATGTCATGACTCAAATGAACATAACAGATATCTATATATCATTTATTTCAAACATAAAAGAATATACCTTCTTCTCAGTACCTTATGGAATCTTCTGTAAAATTGGAACTTCAGGTTGTGCATTTATTGGTACAAGCATAAGATCTATCATATGTTCAAATTAAATTAAAATTAGTAAATTTATATGAGATGTGAACTAAGTTATTTTTGAAATAATTATTATTTAGAAATATTCTCAATTTGTGAGTCAGACCCTACTGATCATCTGAGACTTTGTTGGGCAAATGTTGTAGTGGTGAGAGAATTCCTCCATCTACCGAAGATTCTACCCTTTAAATTTGCTGAAAATAGCTGGAAACATACAGATTAGCAGGAGAGAAAAAAAAAACACTAAAATTTATTTACATGCATAGGGCCTCTGGGATGGTGAACCATAATCCTATAAGATTCAGAAATTTGCATACTGATAGAGAGAGGAAAATGAGGGCAAGCAGGCATTTTGAGGATTAGTAGATGAATTTTAGAAGAGATTAATGTGTATGAAGAACAGACAGCAGCCTGGTGCAAAATTCCCATAGGCTCTGATAGTGATACTTAATTTTCAGTCATTTCCTGTGTGATGAGTTTAATCTTCCTTGGTTAATAAAATTTTGAAAACAAAGCATTTCTTTTTGGTGGATCTTGTTGTGATTTTTTAAAAAAATATTTTTATTCTTTCAAATATTTATATGCATATGGATATGTGCATGTGACGGTCAGTGTTTCCAGAGACCAGAAAAAGGGATTGCATCCCTTGAGCTGGAGATGCACACAGTTATAAACCTTCTGGTAAAGTGCTGGAAACTGAGCTCAGCTCTTCTGCAAGGGTAGCATGGGCTCCTAAGAACCAAGCTATCTCTTCAGCCACAGGATCTGGTTTTAAAGTGATAAGGAAACTTTAGACTAAAGCTTCATCTATCACCAGTTAAGCCCCAGGTGCTTTAAGTACTTAAGTAAAAATATGAAGTACAGCCAAGCACTGTTATGCTTAATAAGAACAAAGGGGCAGTAAAGGTACCCAGAGATAGTTTACACAATACTTTATTAACCTTAGATTTTTAAGTGTTAATGAGAATGGAATGGAAGATATGGAAAAAGAGAGAGTGGATAGTCAAAAAACCTGCTGAATTAAACCAATTTATGTAACTTAAGGATGTGTTGACATCAAAATGGATACCAGGATATGTGTTTTATTAAGGAAGAGGTTTTGCTTTTATTTCCAGAAGAGAGGAAAATGTATAGATATCATCAAGGTTCATAAAGATTCGAAATGGAGAGAACTCTTTATTGGAAAGGTGATATGGTGGTCATTCAATCTAAACTAATTTATAAGACCAAGAAATACCTTTCATTTAATCATACACAACCTGCCAAAAGGGAAACTCCCCAAAGATAGTGTTGGGTAGGGCTTTTTAAAAATCATTTCTAGGAGAATAATAGCATCCAACTAGGGAATCTGAAGACTACCGCTGAGAGTTAATACTCTTGTACCCTGTAAAGATTTCTTACTTATATTGGTTTAATAAAATGGAGATTGGTCAGTAGCAAGGTAGGAAGTTCATTCAGATAAAGTGACCAGACTAGAAGAATTCTGAGAAGAGGAAGGGCTCAGTTTGCAGTCACCAGTCAGACACAGAGGAAGCAAGATGAGAATGCCTTAATGAGTAAGATACTAAACCATGTGTCTAAACATAGATAAGAATTATAGGTTAATTCAAGTTGTAAGAGCTAATAAATAATAAGTCTGAGATAACAGGTTAAACACTTTATCATTAATATAAACCTCTGTGTGTTGTGTTGGGACTAAGTGGCTGTGGGACTGGGCAGGATAGAGATTGACATCTATACTGTACAAACAAAACATCTGAAGGAGAATAACACATAAAAAAATGTCTGAGGAAAAATAATATTAGCCTAATGATTTAGCACATTTCTAATGGGATACAGTTTCACAAATCTTATGAAATGTTTGTTTCTGCTCTTCTCTACAAATATGTAAGTCAAATTGTCTTTTTGTAGTTCCAATTCAATTAAAAATTAAAACTGCCTTTGGAATTGGAACATAGATTTCACTTTTTCTAAACCCAAGCATGCTTGTTAAAGGAAAATACAAAATCTCTGTCTCATGTCAGAAATGCTATGTTCTATGGTAAAGAAGAAAACCAGTGTTAAACAACTAACGGCACTAATCTCATCAACCTTTGGTTCTATTGTGACACTTTAAAACTTTTCTTAAGATATAAATATTGTCTCAAAATTTATAAGATTAAAATATGTATTTAAACTTTTTGTCATTATATTAATGATCATATAGAGTACTAACTAATTCTAGAAATAGACTTTATCTAGCCTGCTGTATGTGACTTTGTGCTTGAGTCTAAAGCAGGTAACTGGGAGCTGAACTTGTGTACTGTGGATGTACTTAACCTTTTGTGGTCCTTTAATTTTTTGGAGATCTGCTGCATATGAAATTTAAAATGTTTAAGTTTTCTACAGCAGTGTATGTCCATTTCTGGAAGTGACCTATGAAGTTTCTGAGATGATGATGATGCCCTGCAGCACTAGATCTACCTGGTGACAAATGCCACCTAAAGATCTGCTTTGGATTACAAACTGCTCAAGACTACTTCAAAGCATTTAGCTGAGATGGTCCAACTTGAGAGTACTCCAGTTGGGACTTCAGATAAGCTCTGAACTTTCTGTCCACATCAACACTGGACAAAGGGCTAGAGAGATGGCTCAGTGGTTAAGAGCATTGCCTGCTCTTCCAAAGGTCCTGAGTTCAATTCCCAGCAACCACATGGTGGCTCACAACCATCTGTAAAGAGGTCTGGCGCCCTCTTCTGGCCTTCAGGCATACAGACAGAATATTGTATACATAATAAATAAATAAATATTAAAAAAAAACTCTTTAAAAAAAAAAAGACTGGACAAAATCTTGCTCTCCCAGGATATGACCATTATTTAATTTTCTATGATTCTTCCAAGATGACATTGTTTCCAGATAGGAGGAAATAATTTTAAGAATGTGATGCCCAAATTCCGAAAACGTGAGATGGTTTAATTTTTTTGTTTTATTTTTTTTTCTTTTTATTTTATTTTATGGATCATGGATGTTTGTCATTGTTTAGGAGGGTTGATTGCAATTTTTGTTGTTCATGGTCAAGGAAGAAACTAAACATAAGATATTAGATTTTCTGAAATGAAAAAGGGATGGATATAGTAATAAAAGAAAAAAGATAGATTATTGAATTTACTTTTAAACTTAAAAAAAGCAACTGCTAGTCACAAATGTTTTACATTGGTATGCATTTTTATATTGTTATAGATTTAAGGTTATTTTTATTAGAACATATATATGTTTCTACTCTTGTTTAAGGTATTTTGTATATTTTTTACCATCTCTAAATTATAGACTTGATAATATATCAGACCTTGGTAATTCCAAAGTGCTCCAACTTAAAAACATTTGCTTAAAGACTATTCTAAGAAAGACCAGTGTTCAGCTGAAAGAATCCCCATACCTCAATGTCAGTAAATATATTATTATTTTAAGGGCATGTAAAATGTAGTTACATTAATTGAAAAAATAAATGTCTTAAGTGAAGAAAGTTTGCTTTATTTATCATGGTCACATTTAAGAAACAATGAAAGGCACATTACTGTTATCACATTTAAATAATGAAAGGCACATTGCTGATGCTAAATAACTATTACACATCTATTTCAGTATTAGAATGGATAAAGAATGTAAATATTCAAAAGATATTTCTGGAAAAAAGACCGAAGTAGTTGAGATAGTTTAGGGAAAAACAAAAACCTTGAACAAACATTTAAAAACCCACATATATCAGCCAGGAACAGCTGCACACGTGCATTCCTACCACTCAGGAGTATAAGGCTGAGGTGTCAGAGTGAGGTGCACATTAAGACTTTATCTCATAAAGTCACCCCTTTTATCTCCCAATAAACCAAACTCCAACAAACAGAAACCAAGCTACACATGTATATTTAAACACATTTAAATAGATCATAAGTATAAAAAGATTATACAAGAGTACAATATTCTTCACATTCTGATACTTAAAAATAAACAATCATAAACAGCCAGTTCTTTAGGTAATACCCATAGGCGCACATATAGACACAGGCATGTTTTCTTTTAAAACAGCACCATAATTTCATCTGTATGATACAATCCTAATAGCCTTACTAGATTACTATATTAAAAGTTATAGTTTCTAATTAAAATATTTGGTATGGGCTTTTGTATAGTGCCACTTTTATTGTATTTTAATAAATAAAGCTAACCTGAAGATCTGAGAGTAAAACAACCCCACTATTAGCCTTACAGACCATGTAATGGTAACACACACCTTTAATCCCAGTTGCCATAGAAACCGGGTGGTACATGCCTTTAATCACAGAACTAGAGAGGTTATATTATGGGAGGAAACAGCTCTCAGACACAGTCTCATTCCGAGATTCCTGGAAGCAGGATCACCATTTCAAACTGAGGTCAAGGTAAGAGTCAGTGGCTGACTGCTTTGCCTTCTGGGTCTTCAGGTTGAGCCCCAATTTCTCTCTCCGAGTCTTTATTAATCATGCTTCACTTTCGTTAGGTATTCTTAGCTAAGAGCCAGTAGCTTTGGCAGTTTCACATGGATAAAAGACAATTTTGGTCCTTATCACAGAAACAACAATATTAATAGATTTCCTGTTAAGTAAAAAATACTCTCATATATGGATTCATTTATTAAAGTTTTAAGTCAGTATCGCAGACGGTGAAGCTTTGAGTTTCTTAAATTCAGCATTGGTTGCTTGATGGTAGGTTTGGCATCCAAAAGTGCTGCTTCACTCTCGGTGGTTGGAAATCTTTTCTGATATATCAAGGGATATTCCTTCTGAAACTTAAAAATGAGGAGAAGAATATTAGAAACTCTTGAGTATTATTTCCCTAGATGAAGTTTGTCAAGTATCTCTTCATCTGGCACTTACTACTCTGAGCATTTGTGAAGGTAATGTTATAAAATCTTCCAGACTCCTGTAAGTAAAATTCTAGGATTCTTTTCTGTTAATTCTCACTCTAAACACAGATCTTTCTCTCTGATAAAGCCTATGAAGGCCAGAGGAAGTTGGTGCAGTTTTTATTTCTCTCTTGAATTTCTCAGGCTTTGTGCTTTCTAGAGCGATGTAGTTACTGAGCTTTAAAACTGAGAGAGTTTTAATCAGTGGTAGGGATGAATCATTCAGAGATATTATATCATACTCCAGATTTTACATAAGCTTTCCCAGATTAATTTAAAGTATAATTATACAAAATACAAGTAAAATAAAAGAGAATCAATTAATATTATAATTAAATTTAAGATAGAGTAAAATGAAATAAGCACTAATTCATATACTTTAAGAATATAATGAACAACAATATATAAGCTCCATATTTAAAAGTTAAAATTTTATCTCAAAATGTCATTAAAAATAGCAATTCCTGATCACAAACTAGAAAACATTTGTAATATGGATTGTGCATTCTTGTACCTGCTTCAGTTTTTTTCTTTTCTCCTTTGGAGGCAAGTTTTTACTTCTAATAATATTCTCCAAAAGTTCTTCAATTGCAGCTTGAGAAGTTGAAACTTTCTGCTTATCAAATTCTTGAGTACTAATCTGCTTACAGTAAGAATATGTTGGCAAAGGAACAACTTGTTCATCTCCAGGATTTTTAAACTGTCAGTGAAGAAACCAAAATAGTGAAAATCTGTATGTTCTGGTTTTATTTTTCCTATGCATTTTTGGTAGAATCTAATACCTATTATTTGCCCTCAATAAAACATTCAGTGTGTTTATAAAACTGAATATACAGTAGAGCAAGTGAGCAGGATCTAAATCCAAACCCTACAGCATACTAGTGTACAATGCCAAATTAACTTCAGGTTTCTTTACTTATCATTAAAATGAAGATTACATGAGAAAATGTACACAGAAGCACTAAAGGTAGCTATTAGTATCACTCTTAATCATGGATTTTATTATTTGAAGTATGAAACATAGCAATCTAAATGGTGTTTTAATTCAGTTTAAACCACTAATATTTTGACTTGGTAATGAACCATTGATCCATTGTTTTTGAGAACTAGAGGACAATCAGAGCCCATGTATTTATGGATATTGAAGTTTAAGGAACAGTTATATTTATGGTAAGTCAGTACAATATTATAATAATATACATGAGAAAAAGCACGAACAAAATGTGCTTGTCAGCCAATGCCTGATTATGGTGGATATCTGCTGCTTAGTGCTTTTTTCTTTTTCTGACAACTTTTTTCCATTCTATGTATTTTAGTCTTTTTCTTTTCTTCAGAATGAATTCTGCTTTAACTATATAGAATGTATCAGAATAAGACTCTTTCCATCAAAATTACTCTCAGATTTTCAAAAAATGGACATTTAACAGCACTAGACAATCAAGGTTCCATATGTAGGGTCTGAGGAGATGGCTTAATGGGTAAAATGTTTCCCAAGCAGGCATGAGGACTTGAGTTTGGATCCCCAACATCTACTAAAAACCGGGCAAAGAAGCATGTTTCTGTAATCCCAGTGCTGAAGGTGGAGTCATGAAGTTTTGTCTAGCCAAATTAATGATGAAAGGCCAAGAAGAGTCTCAGTGCTGTGTGAATCTATAGGCTCTATATATTCCTGATTTAGTGAATGTTTATGTGAGCTTATTTGTATCCAATTTGACTCTTAAATTTGCTACTAGTGAATAACTAGTGCAGAGATGTTTTTAAGGTGAAAATACCTACATGGCCCTTTCGAATGTAGTCAAGATGCTGCTCCACAGCAGTCTGTAAATAAGTGGGTACTTGAAGAATTTCCTGGTGATGATCCATTAGGAAAGATATTAATCTTGAAGCCAGAAGCTCATCAAGATCCACTTCTTCAGCACAACACAGTACACACCGAGAAAAAGTATGTATAACCTACAAAATGATGACAATTTAAGAACCTAAGATTTCATATAAATGACAATATAAATAATTTCCAATTTGTATTACATGATGTGTGGGGACTAAGTGATAAGCACACTTCAGTTTAGAGCATGTGGAAATAATTTATTATAGTTATGAAGGAAAGAATTCTATTATATTACAGTACTCTAAAAGGAATTTTTTATGTATTTTTGTTGACAGATTTCCAATGGAGTATGTTTAGTGGGTTTTCCTTTCATTTTAATAGTTTTGTTAATAAATACCATGGGTTCTATTAATATAGAGATATAATCCTTAAGCCAAAAGCTGTTAGAGAACAGATACTTATTTTATTAAACTAATTCCAAAAAACCACAAACCAAAAGAATATATCACACATGGAATACATAAAGAAGTAAAAGTACAAAGAATTTGTATAACGCTGTTTTCTCTAGACAAGGTCAGGATTTTAGGGTTGTTTTGTTTTTAAGTTTAACTAACTTTTAAATACAAATACTTGGCATAAAATAAAACAACAATGAACTGACCAATCATACAAACAAATAAACTAAGAACTTAACCTGCAGAACTATTAAACTCTATTTTGTGCTTTGCACACATGGTTTTACTTTCCTGGGGGTTCTTTGTTTTCTTTCAAGTGATTTAAAAATACTTTGTATTTTATTTTACTGTTGAAAGTTTTTATAACAGAAGCATTATAAGATAAAAGTATCACATAAGCAGTACTTTCAAATAGCTTGATCATTTTTTAGTTAATAAACCATGATGAGAAACATTATAAATCCATTATAAGAAACACCCTCCACTCTCTAGCCCCACTGCCACATACACACAAAGCACACTAATAAAACCTCAGAGATGGGGGACCAAGAGGTGAATGACCAGCCAGCCAGCTAAGCACCCCACAATCTAGGCCCTCGATACCAGGGCAAAAACTCCAGGCCGTTCCATGACCTGTCTCATCTTCATTGGCCATCCAGCAGGCAAGTTTCCTACAGATAGGCTGCTCCAACAACATTGATGGAACCCTGTAAGCTACAAGACCCACTCCACCCCAAACCAACCCATCCCCTGCAACCTCAGAGGAACTCTGAAGCACAGACTGCAAATGCACACAGACCAAGAAGTGATTGCTCAGCCAGCCAGGTGGGCACCCCACTCTCTAGGCTTTTGGTACCAGGGCAAAACCCTGGGTCCCTCCCTCACCTGTATTAGCTTCACTAGCCAGGTAGCAGGCAAGCTCCCTGCAGATAGGCTGCTCCAACACCCCCACCCCATCAATTGGACCCTGTCAGCTACAAGGCCAGTCCTTCCCCAAACCCACCCATCCTCTGTGACCTCAGAAGCACAGGCTCCAACTGCACAGAGTGACCAAGCAAACAGGCCAAGAGTGACCTTAGTGGCTGCTGGAGACAGAGACAGCGACTGTACAGAGCAGCTCTTTAAGACACAGCCAGCAACTGCAAGGATTGAACCAAGAGGCAAAGACACTGCTAGCACCAATTGGAAGAAGAGATGGGTAGGCATCAATGTGAAAATTCATTTAAAAAACAAAAAACAAAAAAGCGACATGGTAATGCCAGAACCCAATGGTCATACAACAGGAAGACCTCATCATCTTAACCCAGAAGAAGCAGAAGAAAACCATGTGAAATATAACTTTATGAAGATGATAGAGACTCTTAAAGAGGAAATGAAAAATACCCTTAAAGAAATGGAGGAAAAGACAAACAAAAAAATGGAAGAAATCTATAAATCTCTTAAAGAAACTCAAGAAAACCAAGAAAAGGCAATTGAATGGGTAAAGAAAACAGTTTAAGACTAAAAAACTGAAATAGGGGCAATAAAGGAAACACAAACTGGCTCCTGAATCTGGGACAACTGAGGGAGGGAGTAGACCTGAGCCAGAGATCCTTGTAGGACAAAGCACAAGCCAGGGACCTCTGCAGGAGTGGACCTAGACCAGGGACATTTACAGAAAGAGGACTGAGCCAATGACCTAGGCCAGAACAGGCCTGAGACAGTGAATTCCACAGGAGCAAGTTCAAGGGAGCAATCACTGAGGGAGTAGGCTGGAACCAGAGACCTTTGTGAGTCTGGGCTTGAGTCTGGGACCACCAAGCGAGTAGTCCTCAGCCAGGACCTCTGACAGAGCAGGCCCATGGAAGCAACCTCAAGCTGAGTGAAACAAAGGAAATAAGAGCAACATCAACCTTCACAATAGCCACAAATAACATACAATATCTCAGAGTAACTCTAACCAAACAGGTGGAAGACTTGTTTGGCAAGAACTTTAAATCTTTGAAGAAAGGAATTGAAGAAGATACCAATATCCAAAACACTGATGACAATTTATGTTGGAAAGGTTGTTGGGTAAGGGGAACATTCATGCATTTGCTAGTGGGAGTGCAAGCATGTACAGCCCCTTTGATTATCAGTGTGGTGATTTCTCAGAAAATTAGGAAACAACCTTCCTCAAGATAGGCAATACCACTTTTGGGTATATACCCAAAAGATGCTCAATCTTACCACAAGGGCATGTGCTCAACTATGTTCATAGCAGTTTTGTTTGTCATAGTCAGAACCTGGAAACAACCTAAATGCCCCTGAAGCAAAGAATGAATAAGGAAAATGTTGTATATTTACACAATGGAGTACTGCACAGCAGAAAAAAAATGACATCTTAAAATTGGTATGCAAATGGATGGATCTAAAAAATATCATATTGAGGTAACCCAGACCTAGAAAGATAAATATCATGTGTATTCACTCATAATTGGTTCTTAGACATAAAGCAAAGAAAACAAGCCTACAAATCACAATCCCAGAGAACCTAGGCAACAATGAGGACCGTACGAGAGACACATGTGGATTTAATCTACAAGAGAAGTACAAAAAGACAAGATCTCCTGAGTAAATTGGGAGCATGAGGACCATAGGAGAGGGTAGAAGGGGAGGAGAGATGCAGCGAGAGGAATAAGAGAAAAATGTATAGCTCAATAAAATCAATAAAAAGGATAAAAAAGGAGTACAGCTTTAAACAGAGAATTCTCAACAGAAGAATTTCAAATGGCCGAAATACACTTAAATGACTGTTCAGCATCCATATTCATTAGGGCAATGCAAATCAAAATGACTCTGAAATACACCTGCCAGAATGACTAGTTAAAAAACACTAATGACACCTTATATTGGAAAGAATGTGGAGTAAGGGGAACATTCTTCCATTGTTGGGAGTGCAAACTTGTACAGCCACTCTGGAAATTAGTATGGTGGTTTCTCAGAAAATTGGGAATCAATCTACCTCAAGACCCAGCTATACCAATCTTAGGCATACACACAAAGGATACTCAATCACACCACAAGGACACTTGCTCAACTATGTTCATAGCAGTATTATTCATAATTGCCAGAACTAGGAAACAACCTAGATGCCCCTCAAACATCTACCTCAGTCCAAAATGGCCAGGCTGTCTCAAGGAATCTCAGAATGAGACTGTGACTGCTGTTTTATAATCCTCTCTAGTTCCAAAATTAAAGGTGTGTACCACTGGAATTAAAGGCATGCACCATGTGATTCCTATGGCAAACTAATTGAGATTAACAGTGTCAGTCACACTGCTGTCTATAAGGCTGACCTTACTCTCTGATCTTCAGACAAGCTTTATTTATTAAAATACAAATGAAATGCTAGGGGGAGAGAGAGAGAGAGAGAGAGAGAGAGAGAGAGAGAGAGAGAGAGAGAGAGAGAGAGAGAGAGAGAGAGAG
>NW_026067948.1:252391-260634 GCF_014885135.2 Alexandromys fortis
ATAGTCAAAACACATTATATACATGTATAAAATTCTTGAGGACAATATATAATATAGTAAAATTATATTTAAATCAACTTACCAATGATCTTGTACCCATTTCTTCATGAAGTTTGGGCATATCAACATTTTGACTCATTCGAGAAATCATGCGCATTAAGAGTTGAAGCTTTCTACGATTTGGTGGGGGAAGTAACAAACAACATAACTGTAGAGCATTGATCGCAACTCTCTCTAAATGAGGCTGCAGCAAACCTAGAAGGGAAAGTGACCCCCATTCCCCAAAAATCATCAGTGATAATAATTTTCAAATAAATAGAATATGCAGTCATATAAAGAGTATAATATATTGGCAGTATTTTCCCTTTAATTAAGAGTTACAAATTTCCATTCTCTAAAAGTATAGTAAGATAATAAATATAACTTTACAACCTATTTCTAAGTACTAAAACCCTTCATTTATATATAAAGTGACACAGAATAAGTAAAATTAAAGGAAAAGAAATTAAGTGCTTTAAGTAGGGTAGAATAAACATTGGTTATGCCATCATCAGTCTTTTATAAAAATTTCTTTTCAAGAAAATAAAAAAGCAATTTCAGACAAGAAAAGTCAGGAATACAAAGCAGAGTTAGTAAACATTAAACGTTAACATTGCATGCACTGAAAACAGCCTTACTTTGTGTGCCAGTCAACACAGAAGCAGCTGGAAGTAAAGAATTCTCTGAAAGTTCTACTGTGCTTTTGCACAGTCTTTTATTGATTGTGGTACTAGACTCTCCGAGCTCACTTTGCACACTTGTACTGCCTTGGGCAACATGTGGTTTCATTATAATTTCAGCCACTGGTGTATTGATATATCTATTCTGTCTTGTACTACTTCTTAAAAGCAAACTCTGAGATCTACAAAGCTGTTTTGAATTACATTTTTCTTTATATAACTCCCCTTGGTCTTGAACAGTCAAAGCAGAGCTTCTTTTAAGACTAACACAGTGTGACTGCTGAATATTTTCTTCTGAGTGAAGATTAAATAGAGATTTCTGTTTGGGCATTGGTACTAAAGGTTGCTTATGATTTTGCTCTTCTATGTTCAGAAAAGACTGATAGAAGATACTGGATGTTTTTTTACTTGAATTCCCTGACATATCTATAATTCCTTCCAAAGAAGAACACCTTGGTTTGATGTTAGAGGACAGGGCATGTGTATTACTTAAGCCTATTAAATTATGACAGCTTCCTCCCATTATGTCGTTGGCACTAGCTCTTCTGTTTCTTAAATTAACTAGCTGCATTTTCTTGGCATATCTTTCTTGAAATCCTTGATCACTTCTTTGCAGTCTCTTAGAAGAATCCAATTCTTCACTGCTTTTGTCTTTATGAAGCAGACTCAGTAGCAGACATTCAGTTGATTTGAAGGAATTCAAATTGCTTAAATGATGGATATTTGAAGACCGTGGATCATCATGGATTTTATGTATCCCACTTGCTCTATCTGAAACTGTGACGTAGCCACAAACAACTACCAGAAAATGAAACAAATATTAAGATGCAAGTGCAAGACAGTGAATAAAAATAAAATAAATAAAAATAAAATAAAACAAAAATAAAATAAAAAAAAATAAGCATCACTATTATATACACTGTTAGTAGAGAACACATAGAAGTTCCTTAATTTGGAAGCCTCTTCAGTAGGACTCATGCAACATTCAGTTATAAACATGCAAGACTGACTAGTAATATTTAAATTTATGATATAAATTATCTAAAAATTAATTTAACAGCCTAATTAGAAGAATTGAATCAGGATAAACTTAAAAATATTTGTTTTTAATCCTACTAGTATTGGAAATCTTTCAGCTATAAGACACCTGTATATAGAAGCACGCATAGAAGCATCTTGGTGTTCATGGGAAGACTGGTTCCAGGGATGCACATGAACAAAATCTTCACATATATAAAATGGCGCTCTATGCACATACATATAACATAGTCATTTATTTAAGAGAAACCCTGTCTCAAAAAACAAAAATCAAACGAACATACAACAAAATCTCTAGATTACATATATAACTAACACAAAGCAAGCATTATGTATATGTTTATTGCTTACAGAAAATGACAAGGAACCCCACCTTCCGCAAATTCTCTAGCTACATTGAAAACAAAACATTTTTGAATCGGGATTGGTTGAGTCCAGAAGTATGTAAACAGCACATGAAGACTAGTGACCTATATTTGGTCTCTGTTCTTGGTTACTGGCATAGAAACCCTAAAATCCTTGGAATTTCCTGAGTGATCAGTATTGTTATTCATGAGGAGCTATTTCAACATGCACGAGTTTGTGCTAACGTAACTCATGGCTTAGCCACATAAAAGCATTACCTACAACCTCTTGGAAAGGAAAGGGGGATGGAGATTGAGTTTAATAGCATAAAATGATAAGTTAATCAATCATATCTAGCTAATAAAATTTACTTAAAATTCTGAAACAGTGAAGCTAAGGCAGCTTTGAGTTGATGAACACACAGATGTTCAGGTGTTTTCCTGAGAGGGTACAGAGCCTGTGTACCCCGACTCCTTCCATGTGCATTTCTTCTTTCTGTCTGTTCCTGAGTTCTATCCTTTTTAAAACAAAATATCAAACATAATTACTTTCCAGGATTTCTTGAGAGAATTACAGAAGGGTTCAAATAAACGTTTTAATTGGTAATTGGCTGAGCATAATTGTGGGAGCACAGGGAACTTAATTGTTGCCAGAACCAGAAGTAAGAACAGTCATGTGAATCTGAGCCTTTCTCCTGCAAGATCAAGGCTAAGTCTAGGAAGCTGTGTCACAACTACATAGCTATATGTTAGTCGATCTCAAGGCAACTAGTGTTACAGCATATTTGAACCATTTGAACTAGAATATAGTATTTGATATAGTTTATAGCCCACCACATTCATATTTACCATGTTTTTAGACTTTTAACTTCAAGGAAACTTAAAATTTTAATAGAGTAAATATAAGTAAAAAGTAAAATTTATACATACCCATAATGTTCACAAATAATTCATAATATTTAAATGTAAGTAGAGGTTCAGGGAGATCTAGAAAATAATCTGCAATTGTTCTGAATACATCACGTTCAAATCCAACATAAGTTGGATTGTTAGTTTCATTACTTCTTGGCCCTAAGAAGCAGAAGGCAAAAAAAAAAAAAAATTGGGCAAACTATATTTCAATTTAATACAATTAAAAGTACACCTAAGTTTAAGCTTGCACTTCATGAGGGAGGTATGTTTAACAATTCATGTTACAATATATGCAGTTCATCAACTCAGGTCTCATCATTTCACTGAACATCACTTTAAACAGCCTCTGGCTGTTATTTTGTTTTAATATTTTTTAACATATGAAAAACTATAAGAAAAAAATTTATGATATATTTTAAAATCATCAATTATTTTAGTGAGATTTTGTTGCAATTTATTTTGTGAAGACAAGAATAATACAAATAATTCTAAACTATCTTTTGTATGTCAGTACTTTTATGAATAAATTTTACTCTCTTTAAAATTCTTAATAATTTTAATATTTTCCATATTGCTTTTTAAACTTAATACTACTATTGAATCATAATTATTAATCATTGTTGATCTATTAAAAATATAAACTTCTGTACAAGTCTAGTACTCATCAAGGGGAAGTAGGAACATATTGCCATAGAATTATTTGCTCTGGTGCTATAGGAATTCCCACCACCAGTAGCCTTTAAGTTACCTGCCTACTTGGGTGTGGCCCCTTACACTATGTACGCCGAAGTAAAGCGCTCATCTGGCCTCTCTTCTAGCTGCAGGATTTGGTTGCTATTCCCCTTTTCAGCAGCAGATTGTGATCTGTGAGTTTACCCCCAAATAAATAACTAGCTCAATTCTGAGCTAGTATGGGACTTCTTTTTTAGTGTTTCTCTTCACTCTGGGGTCTCTAATTTAGCATCTATAAACTATGTCCTGGGACTCTTTCCTATAAAAGTCTTCTGGGACTTGGTTTACAAAAAAGATTCAACTGCACTGGAGTCTTGGGAACATTTCCCTAGCGAAGGAAATATGTACTCATTGATACAAGCTGCAACATTATACAGTAATTACTCAGTCATCTTTTCACAAGCAACTTATCAGAACCAAGAGATCTGATAAAGGCTAAAACAAAAAGCAAGGCTTTTTGGCATTATTGCTTTGTGGATAGTCTTTTGCTGTAGATTTTTCGCTGTAGCTGACTTCCCTTTCTGTTACACATTGGGGAATTAATTCCCTAGTTCAGAACAGTTTCCCACTGCCAGGCCTCCATTTTTCTTTTCTACATAAACATAGAGATCTACTTTCCTGCAATTATCTTTATTAGCAGGCATTTGGTCAGTGCTTAGGGTCCAGGTGTAGAGCATTTCATTTAAGATATTCACAGATCTCCAAGGATATAGAATTACTGCTTGCCTGAGCTGCTGCTCTGTTTTACCCCACAAACACCCACCAAAGAGAACAGCTGATAACAGCACACCCTGGTTCTCCCCCTTGTCTTTACTGCTTAGGTATGTACTCAAAACCTATAAGCCCATAGAAACTGCAGCATCTGGTGTAGGAGTTATCTGATCTAGAGCCAAGGCTTCTACCTGTTTATGTAGGTTGCTTGGTTGCCTGATTACCTGATGCATTCTGGGAGAGGAAAAACACAGCATGCTAGAAATAAACTTTTTAGCCCTTTACTGACCACTAAATATGTAGTACAGCATACTAACCTTCCCCTCTAGATTTCCGTGATTATTTAATTACTTTCTTAACTAACGTTCTCCATTAAGGAGAAGCCTTGTCCTAGCCACTCCCATGGATCTGTGTGTACGTAAAATTCCTTATCTGACTTTCTATGGGGCAAAAGAACTCTGCCCCTGGATCTGCTAGGACTTGGGAATTGTTGGTGTTAAGGATATATATGACCGGAAACATTTGTAAAATGGGTGGAACAAAGAACAATGAGAAACGATGAACTGAATAGAGAAGAATAAAGGAACAAGGATGGGCAATTCTTGTTGTGAGTAGACTTCTTTACCCTCAGAATTTTAGCCCCCCCCCTTAGCTATTCATAGTTTCTTTAATTGAACCCTAAACGGAAGTCTTAAGAGCTAGAACTTTAAGGCTCCTGCTAACTCATATCATTGAGTTATCCTTACCAAAATCCTTTTTTTGAGCCAAATAAAGTTTTTTTGTCTTTCTGTTTCCAAATTTTTGTATGACTACATAAGTTGTAAGCATACACACTCCAAAATGATTAAAGAAAAAACAAGTCACAAACATAATACTTTAAAAACTAATATTGAATTTTCTAGAGCCCAAACAAGGTATTTTTCTAAAGCAGACATATTCTTAATATATAGAATATTTTTTTAAATATTTATTTTATTTATTTATTATGTATACAATATTCTGTCTGTATGCCTGCAGGCCGAAAGAGGGCACCAGACCTCTTTACAGATGGTTGTGAGCCACCATGTGGTTGCCGGGAATTGAACTCAGGACCTTTGGAAGAGCAGGCAATGCTCTTAACCACTGAGCCATCTCTCCAGCCCCTATAGAATATTAAATAATCAGCAGTACAATTTCTAACACAGAAAACACAGGTTCACTAGAAATAAAAAAGAAGAATTTATATTTAGATAATTGAGGTTTGGGTTCAGATAATACTAATTTTCATCTCTGGGAAAAAAGTTGTAGGTAGTATTCTTCACACTAATTTTCAAGATTATTCTTCATATAGACCAGTGGTTCAACCTTTCTAATGTTGTGACTCTTTAGTAGAGATCCTATGTTGTGGTGACCCACAACCATAAAATAAATGTCATTGCTACTTCAGGACTGTAATTTTGCTGCTATAAATTGCAATGTTAATATTTTTGAAGATAGAGATTTGACAGAGGGAATGTAACCCACAGGTTCAGAACCACTACTATAGACTCTAGATAACACATTGCAATTAACTAAAATCCAATAAGCCATATACTTATTATCATCTAGGTACTGTATGAGCTGGGAAGAGAGGGAAGACAGAAATCTCTGAAGATGGAAGATAAATGCCTCTGAGAATGCTTATCTGTGTTGTTAACCATGAGGCATAGGGGAGCAGGACAGCAGAGTAGGGAAGGTAATCAAAAGTCCATGCTTAAAAACACAGGCTCTTTATCTAATTCCACAAATAAAATGTTTTTGTAACTTATTTATATAATTGCTATTTCTTTGGCTCTTCTGTTATTTTGACATACAACAAGGAATATAATCTTTGACATTTACAAAATTCCATTCCATTTCCAAAAGTAGTAACTTTAAAAGAACTTCAGCGATCACTAAAATTTCTAAAATACATTTTAACTTTTAATGACTTAAACGTGTTGCATAATATTTTAATTTCATTTTGAAAATAAAGCCTGTTTGAGTCAGAGGGCAGAGCTAGCCATTAGCTGACCAAAATTAACTGCAGAGGTTTGGAGGACTGTGAACAGATGTGAAACAGGAAGGCAGACTGAGAGAGGATCTCAACCCTTCTGGATGGAGGAACAGAAGAGATAAAAAGTTACTGGTCACTGTTCTGTTGCTTCTCTGATCTTTCAGGATCTTACTCTAATATCCAACTCCCGATTTTTATTGATAAAGAATAATTAGATAAAAATATCATGAAAGCAAATACCTTTGCAAATTTTTAAAATATATTTTGAAAGCAGGAAGAATTTTGTAAACCAACTATCAATGTTTACTAAGAAAAAGGTTGAGCAATAAAATGCTATACAGTGGTTTGTAAATAACTAACAGCATTTTCTATTAATACATCCTATGAAGTAATTTACCTTGGGAATGTATGGACATGGGCTTTATGAAACTTGGATTCTGATTTAACATCTTCCACTCCTATGTTGCTTCTTATTTATTTATTTGTTTGTTTGTTTGTTTGTTTTAAGTTCTGGGGGTCAGGTTGTCTCTGTACCTTTTGGTGCCTGTCCTGGAACTAGCTCTTATAGACCAGGTTGGTCTCGAACTCACAGAGATCCACCGGCCTCTGCCTGCTGAGTTCCTGGAACCACCACCACCTGGCTTGTTGCTTCATTTCTAAACTGCCAACTTTAAGCCTATAAACCTCATGTGGCAATCATTGTAGTTTAGATTTTACGTAAGAGTCCTTTCAATATTTATAAACCTATGAGTTTATGACTTATTTGAATTGAACCATAAATGACAGGTTCTAATTAAGAATCATTTTTTAAATTGAAAATAAAGAGCTCCTAATCAATTCTATTTGACTATTATTTCACTCATAATTACAAATATTTTCTTCATTATTGTTAAACACTTTCAATATATTATACCACACACACACACACATTTGTGGTTTAACTTACAATTTGCAAGGCACTTCATAGCCGATAATACCCAGTGTGGAAGATCCTCTAGATACAAAAATCAAAAAATGTATATTAAGTCATAGATGTTTTATGATAGTATTTTTTAAAATATTATACATGGCTTAGCACCAAGGATTTTTACCAGCTGAGCTAACCACTGGTTGAGTACAGATTAATATATTAAAATACAAAAAAATTGAAAAAGTTTTAAGTACCTTGAGCTTGATTCTATCTATTATACTTAAATCAAGTAGCTACCCCAAATCAAGAATTAATTAAATGAGAAAGGTCTATATGTATATAAACTAATTCTCATCTTTATTTATTCCATTACTTCTCTTTAGTCCTATTACTATGGTACATGACTGTTACTGATTTAGGTGAAGTGTCTGACCAAAATTAATATTGTCTGAATATTGGAGAACTTTTACACCAATATCTGCTTAAAATATTTAAGTTGGTACCATATCCTGCTTTCTCAAAACTAATAATGGTTAATAATAGTTTCTTTTTTTTGTCTACATTTCAGATGCTTATCCATGTCATCTTTCTAAAGTCATGCATTAATTCATGTTAGCAACTAAATATTTTCTTATGATAGTATGAACAATGTTTATTTTTAAAAATGCTTATTTTAAAAACTTTAATTTTCAGGTTCTCTGTCCTCAGCTGCCCCAGGAACTAACTGGGGACATCGCCCTGGGCATCTGGGAGCACCAAATCTCTTGCCAACCCTAAGATGGCTCCCTTAATTAAGATGTGTGCTTCCCTGCTCCCCTATCCGACCTTCCTTTATCCCAAACATCCCGTTTCCCAAGTTCCCC